>NC_139802.1:19488145-19736913 GCF_963457635.1 Microchirus variegatus
CAGTGTTAGCATCGGTCCAAGTTCACACACCTCCGGTCTTAATAACAAGCCCTCGCCTGTCGTTAGTGGTCGGGACAAATGACTGGAGGGATGAAAGGGTGAAGGGTGAATTTCACTTTTTACTTGTTTTACTTGCCTTTACATGTAGCATTTGGCGTTTTGGCAAATCATAAACGAGGTAATGGCGCCTAGATACACACCAAAAAACAGCGTTAATTGGAACTTCTGTTCTATTGGCACTTTAATAAATCAAATGAGAAGGAAGCTCATTTTATTACCGACTTGCATAGAAACCAGTGGTGCCCCCTGATGGTCATTCATGAGAATTACAGGTTTCAGGCACTTCCACATTTGTGGCGTGACTCTCAGAACCCAGATACTGTGTCCAATTTTCTTTATGCCTCGCTTTCAATTTGTACAACAGATGAAAAGTCTTCTGTCTCTGCGGACGCTGCAGCGAAAGAAACACGGGAAAAAGCCGACTGAGGCCGTCACGTTGGTGATGGGACGTGAACCCCTGTATCAGCTGTCATGTCGCATTTACGCGCTCGCCAATCGCTAACAGTCTCATCACCGATGTTTTGACGACGGCAAAAAAACTGTCGGAACATGGTGACCGCACGCAACTGTCCCTCATAAACCAGGAGCGTGACTCTCTCTCTGAGAAAGGTCATCATGGCCTGTGTGGAACACACACACACACACACACACAATGTTGTGCTGTCATCCTGCGGTCAGCGGCGGGTCAGCAGAGTGTGGAGACAGTGTGTCTCCGAATAGACCTTTGTCTGAGTGACGTTTGAGTGACAGCAAAGAAGAGTTTCCCTATATTTAGGCCCCCTGAAAACCAATATCTGTCACTGTGTGTGTCTGTGTGTGTGTGTGTCCTCTTCAAAGAGAAAGAGGAAGAGAGAGAGTGCCCTTTGTGCAAAGGGTTAGACTCTGAAGTGTGTATCGAGTGTATGGAGAATGTCTGATGTGATGACAGACACGGTGCGTGTGTGCGTGTGTGTGTGTGTGTTGTGTGTGTATACTTCCATAATGTAAAATGACTACATTTTAAGGTGAAGACATGTTTTAAAGTTAGGCTGAGGTCAGAGTTAGGGTCAGGGTTAGGAAGATGTCAGCAGTAATTATGGTTAAGGTTAGAGTAAGTCAATGTAATGTCCTCTGAAGTCATGGAAACCTGTGTGTGTGTGTGTGTGCGTGCATGCGTGCGTGTGTGCATGAAGGGCTTCCCTGAGGCAACAAAAAGTAGGTGTGTGAACGAGTCCTCTGATCACACACACACACACACCGGGGGTCCTGTTACACACTCAGCGGTTGAACTTTTGTGTTGGTGCCGGTTCTTCTGTGATCTTTTACAAAACAGGAATCGTTCTTACATTTCGATCTTTCGTTGAGTTTGGACGTTGTAAAACAAAATACTTGTGTTTTGTGACGTAAGCGCTCAGTCCTGAGCTCCTCTCAATCCGATTCAGCAACTTATCTCATATGTTTGTCATTAATGCAACAAATGAGCCGAGGCAATACCTTAATCTCTGAAACTGTGTTATATTCAGTCAGACTATCTTTTTTCTCCTTCTTCTTTTTTCTGTTTGTTAGGTTGCTTTGCAGCCTAGGCAGTTGTTAGTAATAGTGGAGTTGTATCAAAGGACCTTTATGCAGTGTAGAGCCCCCATATTAAATAAACCTAGATGTCTATAGATATATTTAGATACCTAAATAGATGTGCACATTTGTTCTAAGATTTAAAAAACAATGCTATTAAACTGGTTTACTTGTTTGATTCAAGTTCATATCACCACACATTAGGCAACTCTAAGGTAAAAAAAACAAAAACAAGAGTGACACTAGTTTGGTGTGAATAACACATTATTAATGCGATTTAAAGTTTTACATTTAAATGTCATTTAAATCATAAATACATTTAAATCAAATTCTGCTTAGGGCCCCATAAAGGCTTAGGCCGGCCCTGGAGATTATTGTGGAATTATTATAGAACCACTGTGTGTTATTCCGTTATTTACAAACATTCTGTTTGTCTTTGGTCAAAGACTCTTTAGGTCTGAACTACATATTTAAAGAATATATACTGTATATCATAAATAAAAAAAACTGATCTAGGGGCTGTAATAATAAAAATGTGAAGGATGGGACATTTTTGTAATATCCATTCTGTGTTTATATGTAATTTGCATTTATTGATTTATTGTTTTTTTTTATGTCTCTGCACCTCGTGACAGTCAGCCGTCTGAGACGTTACATTTTGACGTTACACATTTGGTGGTCAAAGGTCAAGGTCACTGTGACCACACAAAGAACCCTTTCAAATTTGGCACAAAGATTCATTTCTGCTCACTCAAGTGAAGTGAACATAATTAAACTTTCATAGGTGAAAGTAAGGCCACTTTATCGATTAAAATACGCACTGTTTAATCTTGTGAAGCAGTGCCCCGATCCTTTTCTGACTCTCAGTGTTTCTCGTCTCCTGCAGAATAAGATCCTGAACAGAACCGGCTGCTGTCCAGTTTGCACTGAAAGTGAGTAAGTCCTTCTGAAACCTTCAGCGTCATCCTCTCCAGAGTCTTCAATACTTGGGAAAAATTCAAAGACTAAAGTGTCTTAAATATGTTCTCACTTTAGTGGAGATCCAGCTTTTAAACGAGTTATTAATTGATTCCTTTTATTCGAGGCAATGTAACAAGACAATCACAATACACTGAAAATAAATTGGACTCTTCAAGGCAATGAAAATACGTCTCGTTCCAGCTGCTGTAGCGTTTCCCATGAAGGTCTGTCCAGACTGTGGTTTGCCCTCGGGTCATTTTTACTTGGGGTTTTGGCTGCGAAATGCAACAAAAATCCCCAAAATGGCCGTAAACGTACCATTTCATGACTTCAAAGGCTCATTGACCTCACTTCACCATAATGTAGAGTTTAGTTTGGTTGACGAAACAGAGGCTTTAGATCCTGTTTCCATTCTGGAGTCCAGCTGATTAGTGCCACATACAGTATTTCTGCATTTATCATAAATGATGTCTTTGCTGCATCAGCATGTTTCCATGTTTCCTTGGAAAAACCTTCCAATGTCGGTTGTCGTCCAGGACAGGGACTCAACCACTGTCCCACCGCGGATACTTTTTTAGCCCTCTTTTTTTCTTCCCTTTCCTTCCATAACTTATTTCTGTTTCTTTTTGCTCGCTCTTTTTAACTCGCTGCAGAGCCTGGTGTGTGTACAGTGTTCGGCGACCCTCACTACAACACCTTTGACGGCAGGACGTTCAACTTTCAGGGGACTTGTCAGTACGTTTTGACTCACGACTGCGGCAATGTCCCTGCTGGAAGTCCAGGGAATAACATCAACGCCAACAGTCCCGACTCCAGCTTCACGGTAAGACAGAAGTTTACGTTTGGAACATTCTGGAACAGTTTTTGTGTGACTGAAGCTTAGATGAATGCATCATTTTATTGCTGTATAAATAAAAAAAGAATAAAGACAATAATTTGGGATCTTTGGAAGTGGGGTTGTATGAGGGGCCCACGGTTGGTGTCATGGTTAGTGCTCTCACCTTTGCAGCAAGGTTGGAACAACCTGGTTGGTACAACCTTGAGCCCTGTTTGTAACAAGGGCCTTTCTGCAAGGAGTTTGCATGTTCTCCATGTGTGTGCATGGGTTTTCTCCGGGTTCTCCGGGGGATTAGATGTATTGGTCACTCTAAATAGATAAAAGTAGGTGTTTGCCTCGCCTGTCGTCTATGTCGGCTGGGATGGGCGCAGCGCCCCCCCCCGCGAGCCTCCGGTGGAGGATAGAGCGGTAGATAATGGATGGATGGGGTTGTATGAGGTGCTTCCCTTTAAATGACGCTAACAACGTCAGCTTTATTCTACTCGCAGGTGTTGGTGAAGAACGACGCGCGGCGGACTCGCTCCTTCTCCTGGACTCAGTCAGTGGAGGTGAGGTTGGGAGCTCTGACCCTCGGTCTGCACCAGCACCTCACGGTCCGGAAGAACGGCACCCGCATTGCTCTGCCCTACCACGGCCCTGGGGTGCACATCGACCTGGACGGATATCTGCTCAAACTCACCACCATCGCAGGTCAGCAGCACACGCCTCTGGTCCCATTGGGTTACATTTTCTTATGATCATGTCTTTTTTTAAATTTACCTTTGTGTCCTTATCATAAGTGGACCTTGAGTTAATATTTTAGCACTAGCTCTCATCTCAAATGAGTGTTGCTGTGCATTTTACAACCCTAAAATGTCCAAAAAGAGATTTGGTTGTCTGAAACTATGTTGGCATTGCTGTTTAGCAGTACTTCCACATGAGGGCAGCACAGAGTCAACACAGTAAATGTGAAGGAGGTTATCATCGTTTATCGTGATTTATTAAAATGTAAAAGGGGCTGCATTGCTGATTATTTCACAAAGCGATTGTTGAAATGTCTGTGGTCATCTCAGGACAACTATTGGTTACACTCCCCCCTACAATTTCTGGTCGTGCTACAACGTTTTGTTGGTGTCTTTAGTATCCGTAGGTTTCTAGAACACGACCAAATGAACAGAGAGTATAGACAAAAGGCTTTATCCAGTTATTCAAATGTCAAACTTGTAGTGAGAATAAATGCCAAGTTTTATTCTTGCCTTCACCTCAACTGGCAGGTCTGGAGATCACATGGGACGGCGACAGTTTCGTTGAGGTCGTAGCCGCCCCGCACCTGCGCGGACGCCTCTGCGGCCTGTGCGGCAACTACAACGGCCAGAAGCGCGACGACACCATGGGAGGCGACGGCACGTTCAAGTTCGACCTGGACGAGTTTGCAGAGTCGTGGCGAGTCGATGGAAACGAGGTCTGCACCCAGCAGGCTCTGCCTCGCCGGCCCACGTCCTTCCTGTGTCCTGGCAGCGTCAAAGTCAAGTTCCGCGCTCACCGGGAGTGCCAGAAGATAAAGTCGTGGGAGTTTCAGAAGTGTCACCGGGTGGTCGACTTCGGCCCTTTCTACAGGTGAGGACAGAAGTGTGTGTGTGTGTGATGTCATGATGACACAGTCATCCAAACTAATGTTTTTAAACACGTCCAGACTTCAGTGTGTGTTTAAGAGTTTGCTGATTGGTAAAAGTTGAAGAAGAAGACGCCATTGGGACAAAAAACGTGTGTGATCTTATTAATGCAAGATCTCAGGGAGAATTTGAGGAAATGTCTTAAAATGTGGCTCAAATGTTTATTTACACTCATGGATGAACTCATATTCTAGTAGTAAGAGGTCAATTGTGAATGTGTTATCTTAAGAATGCCTTCAGGGAATATTTAACTGTATAAATTAGGGTGACTAAATTCTTAAGTTTAAGGCACCGGGCTGTGATTGTCGTTCTTTTACAGATATATAGATATTTTTGACTAAATAAACTTTGTGTAGTTACCGGTATATTGTTGATGTTTTTAAAGTAATGTCAGTGTCTGTCATACACAATGTAGCTCGTATTATCTGGGTTTTGCAGGAGCCTGAGTAGAAACTAGGAGATATAAAGAAAACAGATATACATTGATCAGAACCCACATCTGTACAAGCTCATCCTCATGAATAAACTAAATCCTGCCCCCTGCAGGTCGTGCGTGACGGACATGTGTGAATGCCCGGTCCATAAAAACTGCTACTGCGAGTCATTCATCGCCTACAGCCGAGCCTGTGAGAGGGAGGGAGTGCCCGTCCTCTGGAGGCCCGACACCGCCTGTATGGGTGAGTGTAATTCACAGACCAAAGAAATACCACTTATTCTGATGATTTAATACCACTAATTCCTTTTTTAACTGATTAAAATTAAACCAGCTTCTAGATAAATTCAAATAATCAATAATCGGCAGAGTTCAAATCACTTTAAACTGTTGAAATAAATAGTTTTGAACATTGTATGGCTATTGTGTTCATAGCACTTAACAAAATGCTCACCGAATAAAATCTACAGCAGCAGTTTCTGGCTGGAAACTAAAGTATGGGTCGTTAGTGATCCACTCATTTCCTGCACCAATGTCCATAGAGAAAATCAGGATTGTTATATCACGGCGCATAGGCACAGGAGGTGTCAATCCACTGCTGCCTCCAACATTAAGTTCAAACATGTTATTTTGAGAGTTTGGTCATTAAATTTCCTTGACACAAACTCATCAAACATGACAGCAATAAACCAGCAGCTCCCATGTGTTCACAAGCTAAACAAAACACTGATTTTCTCTATGGGATTTGATACAGGAGAGTGAGCGGTTTACAAAGTGACACAAACTTTAGTTTTCATTGAGAGTGTGCCGGTCTGTCCTAAACAGGTTGTAAGTACAGCATTGTTGCTTCAAAAAACCTAAACTATCCCTTTAATAAAGGCAGCTACACGTGACAGTATTCATGTTTGCGCATGTTGTCTTTTTTTCCTCCCTGAACACTCATCAGACCATCATCAGATAGACGACTAACAACTCTCACGCCAGATATTTCAAAGCTGGTGCGCTCATTTTAAAGTGTGCGACCTATCTCTTCCCTCCCATCAGCGACCCAGTGTAAACACGGTGCCGTGTACGACACCTGCGGCCCGGGCTGCACCAAAACCTGCGACAACTGGAACGAGATCGGACCGTGCCACAAGCCCTGCGTGGCCGGCTGCCACTGTCCCGCCAACCTGGTGCTGTTCCAGGGCCGATGCATCAAACCCATATCCTGTCCTGGACGGTGACCCTTGTGACCTGGGTGGGAGGGGGGTTAGGTTAGGTTAGGTTAGGCTAGGCTAGGTTAGGTTAGGTAAGGTTAGGTTAGGGGGAGGGTCATTTAGTTTCATAAATACACGGTGCCCAACTTGCCAGGAAGAGTTTGGGTTTGGAGTCGACTCATCGAGTGCCGCAGTGGAACTCTGAGGAAAGGGAGGCTGATCCTCAGCACTTCGCGATTTCATGTACTGTTACGACACCAGTCGCCGCCACAGAAGGTCAATGCTAACGCTCGACTTGGTAGAGAAAGAAGTCTCAAGTCTCAAGGGAAAACCGCTTGGAGGTTTAATGATCTCTGCTGTCTGGGGAAGGTCTGCCGTGTGATTACAGGACGCTCAGGAAACAACCAAGGCCGATGGACTCCTGTTAGAGCCAAAATGGCAGCCCCGGGTTTCTCTCACAAACACTCGAGCGAGAGTCAAACCGTCTGACGCATCATATCAAACTGTCCCCGTGAACCTCGTTTCATACTGTAAGCTAACCAGATTTATATGAAAGACAAAAACGCTTTTATATTGTTGTTCTAATTATTATTATTCTAATTATTATAATTATTATTATTATTTGTTGTTGATATTGTTAATTTATATATTAGTCAAATGACATGTTGTAGCAGGAGCCAGAATCACGGATATAATTGAGTTCTAATCGATTTAAAGGGAAACAGAAGCTATTTATGTATTTGTAGTGTTACTGTTGTGTTACTGTGACTCAGTTGTTGCACCATCGCAGGGAAAAAGTACTGTATTGTGTTTCTGCTCCGTGTACAGCTCATTGTGGTTCGTATCAAACTGAAGGTGTTCATCTAAAGCATATATGTTTCACTTGACAACGATTATTTAAGACCAGCAATATAATCTTTTTATCAAAGTTACACTTTGACTTTCTTTTTTTGTCCTTACTCTTTGGAGCCTTGAGATATTTTACTGAACAATCGCCAGAGAAGAACATCTAAGCTGTCAGTCGCCGGTTCAAATCCCTAAAAAAAAAGAAAAGAAAGGATTTGCCAAATGAAGTCATGCTTTGATAAGGGTTGTCTGAATTTACAGAATTTATCATTTAAAGTGGATTCACACCACAAACTGAGGCTTCCTACAGCAGCCTGGTCCTGGTTTTTCTTTCATTCAAGTTTGCCCCCTCCTTTTTTCTTTCTCCTCCTTTCACACTATTCTGTCCCATTTAATGGGCAAATGCCTGAAAATATCCTTTTTTAAAAAAAATGAAGTTAAAGTCAAGACTGAACTGAAATAAAAATGTAAAATCACGTTTTAGTTGCTTTTTGTGCGTTGGTAAATAATATTCATTCATATCAAGAGTTATTATGGTTGAAGTGAGACTCGCCCACAAAGTTGTTTATTTAGAATTTTTTAAATTTCAGGGTTCCCACATCTTGGTTGACATCTTCTTAAAGGACTTTTCAAGGACTTTCCAGGACCAATTCCCTCAAATTCAAGATGGCAGGGCAAATTGTAAGAGCAGATTCGTCCATGATGGCGTTTTCACTTTTATTGATTTGCAGCACTCACACTCTGCATCTGGACAAGTGATTGTCCTTTTTGGGATCTTGGTCAAAGTCAGTGTTTGTCATTTTTCTTTGATGAGTCAGAGATCTTGGAATTTTAATTTACCCGGCATCACATCGTCATTTGCTCTCTCTTGCTTAACTTTACTCGCTCATTCTTCTGCGCGGAATCTCACGTCAGCGGTGGAGAGAGAGAGAGACGGTGGACAGTGTCCACAACACCGCTAGTAATTATGACTCGACGCTTGTCCTGCGTAGGCCTTGTCTACGTACATCAAGCAATGCAAGGCATGAAACAGTAGGTGGCGTCGTAAGAAACAAGGTAGACATTTACCTAAAATATCAACTTATCTTATTTCTTGCACAAAAATCAAGCACTTTCAATGACCCAGGTCTATGTAGGATTTCTTTTGTTTTTCAAATGTACAAGCCTTCAAGGATTTCAGGGACCCATGGGAACCCTTTTTTATAATTACTAGTACAGTGCCTGTAGGAAGTATGTATTCCTATAGTGGGAGCTGAAGAAGATTTTTCAGTTATGGTAATGCATGATAATGAAAGTAAAGGCTAACATAATACAAACACTATGCAACCTCATTAGGCACAACACAAATGTTTTCTTTTGATTAGCATTACACAACATCTAGCTACGCTAATGCTACTTAAAAATGAAAACATTTGCGTTGTGCCTAATGAGGTTGCAGTGTTTGTATTATGTTAGCCGTACGCTAATGCTAATCGTAGCCTTGCTAGACTACCTTTGGAAACAGGTTCGCCACGTTAGCTGCAAAGTAGTAGCATGCTAATGCAAAATAAATATGTGCTCGCGTATTGGTGAATGGACACCTCGTCGTTTCAGTATAACACCATGTTCTGTGGTGAACTGTGTAAAAATGTCTCACCCACAGTGAGGACAGCCTCTTCACTCCCACCTCCCTGCTCAACACAGCACAGCTGCTGCTGATGAGCTGCTGCCTACCTGGTGATAAATCAGTGAACATTTCTCCAAGGATGCACACCATCGGGAGACGGACAGACACACAGACGCCACTTGCTTTATAGATAGATTACAAGACACAAGATAAAACACACTTTTATTTAAACACATTGATGCACTTTTAATACACTTCAAATTTGTACAAACGCATTTCTTGTAAACTTATCACTAGAACATGATGAAAAAAACCTAAAGCACCAAAGACAGCAACAACAACAGAGTCCATGAGACAACAAAACATAAAGAAGCTTCTCCCTAAAAACAAAGAAACACATGAATGGAAAAATAATCCGACAAACAGGACAAACTGGAACTGTTGTCGTCTCACACAGTAACTCAGACGTATCTCTGCTCTGTACAGCCCGCGACATAAAGCACCAACAAATAGCACTGCCGTCCCGTGTGATTATGATTATAATCCTCCCAATGTGAGGGTGAATTTTGAAACTGAAAATGATACCATTTTACAGACTCCGACAGAAACAGAATGAACCCGCAACATCAACTCTTTGGCATTTTTTCTTTACATACACATTACATTCACCTTTGTTTCCAGTCTGAGCAGCTGTATAAGGCATGAGATGGTGCTGTGGTGTTGTATAAATGATAATCAGATCATTTCAAAAGGAAATGCCTTTTCCCAATTCTAGATTTAATCCCAATCCTGTTCCAAATATCGTAACTGATAATAACTGTGATTAACTGGAGTAATGGATGTGACTGATTTCATGTCTCCATTCATCCCCTGAGGTATTGTCATCATACTGTAACTGGTTATACTGTTATTTTGTTATTTCAATCACTGTTTATGACATTTAAATTAGCTTACTGATCCGTATGAGCAAAAGAACAACTTAAAGAGTTAGTCCTTTTTTTAAGTACTGACAAAAGGCGCCATCACGGCAGCTGCTCGTCTACTGAAGCCCTTGTTTGCATTCCTTAATTAAATACAAACAAAGTATTTAAAACACACACAAAAACTGACCTTTATAATTACTGATGGAAGCAGCGCAACGTAAATAAAACGCACATCTTCTGTATGGACTTTGGTCCAAAGGAGTGAGCGGTTTACAGAGCAACACAAGCTTCAGTCTCCAGGCAGGAAAGAGTGAGATAAAGCAGTGAATTTATGTGGAATATAACATTAAAAGTGTAGATTTGACCTTTTCTTAAAGGCACAGTGTGTAGCTGAATACCCCTCGCCTCACCCTTCTCTTCCAAGTGTGTTGGAGAACCCACGTAGCCTTCAGTTAGCATCAAATACAGGTGATTGTACACTTTAAGGGGAGTAGTTTACCCTAAATTCTGCACACTGGACCTTTAAGTGGCTAAAATCTGTTCTTCCTTCATGCCTCATATTTGTTGTAAGCACATGGGTGGCATGAATTATATTATTATTATTATCTCATTTACACAAAAACACTTTCCAGATTTTCCTGTGAGCTTTTTTGTTTTGAACCGTCACTGCCAACAACGGGAAAAATAAATGGAAACCTTTTCATTCAAAACCATCTGTGGATAAAATTTGACTTTGATGTCAACACTGCTGCATAATCTGATCTCAACACTCAGATTAGCAGATGATAAAATTGAGGAGTTTTGTCTTTTGTTTTTGTGCTAATAATTCACAGGCTGCACAACATTTCTGTGCAAATATGCTGTTTTTATATTCTCAATATTCTAGATAATCCTAACAAACCTCAAACGATGTGACCACAGGAAGAGACGGAGGGATGATACTCCACGTCAGTCTCCGCTCTCATTTTACCGCGAAAAAGACAAAGACACGAGTAGGTAAAACTAGCTGCTCTAAGTACAGAAAATATGTATATGTTCTCTCTCAAATATAATCTGCCAAACCTCTCACGTAAAGGTTTCTTTCTCTAAAACTTACAAAAACAAAATATACATCTAATAAAAAATACACTCTTTTAAGATCCAGACTGATTAGCTTTGAGGAGATACTAAGAATAAAGTAAAATCCAGATATACAGTTGGAGTCAGCTACCACAGCAAAAGAACCAGGGAACCAGGCAGAGGAGGAGGAGAGAGCATGAGACTGACCAGCAGAGGTCAGTCATCATCGCTGTCACTGCCTGACTCACTGAGCTGGAGGTCGTTTCCTGTGAGAAAGAAGAGGAAGAGTGATGTAAAAAGGGACGGTCGTTATTAGAGCTAACATGGAAGGAGAGTGTGTGTGTGTGTGTGTGTGTGTGTGTGTGTGTGTGTGTGTGTGTGTGTGTGTGTGTGTGTGTGTGTGTGTGTGTGTGTGTGTGTGTGTGTGTGTGTGTGTCTCTGATACTCACTGAGCGTATTCATGAGCTGGTTGTTACCCTGCTGCCAGTCGGCTCCTCCGTTGGCCACAGGCTGACTGCTGGGCGAGGTCTGACTGAGCGGTCGCGGGGCTTCGCGTTCACCGTCGCTGCTGTCGTCGCCGCTCCCCGGGGTGCTCGGCGAGTCTGAGGAGCTGCTGCTGCTCATCTCCTCTATCATGTCCACCTCTGCTCGCAGCTCTGGGAAACAGGTGAATGTGGGTTTGTACACACACATGTGAGGTTTTCATAACCATTCAGGGGACATTGCATTGACTTACATTCATTTCCTGGAGACTTACTCTAAACTTAACCATAATTACTACTGACCTGACCCTAAACTTACCCTAACCGTACCCTCAACCTAAACTAAAAACATTTCTTCACCTTAAAATATAGTCATTTACATTGTGGGGACTTGCTTTTTGTCCCCACAAAGCAGACAAGTCCCCATATGTGACTGTGTAAATAGCTTTAGGTCCCCACAACATTAGTAATACACAGGCACGCACACACACACACACACTTTGCTCTGTTCTGACACAGGCCTTGGATGAACCCTCCTCACCTCTTTTGATGTCGTCCAGCTGCGGCTCTGGCGACGGATTATCCTTGGAAGGGGACGGCGAAGTCTTGACCCCAGTTCCGGGCTTGGTAGGGGCCCTAAACTGAGAGCTGGGCTGACTGGACCTCACTGACTGCTGTTCGATCCGGGCTTGGATCTTACTGCTGCCCTCTGCCCTGAAACACACACATTAGCAGCAGATGCACCAACTGTTAGATCTACAATCAAAACACACGTTTAAGATATAAATGTTGAGTTTGGATTCAAAATGAATGAATACTATTCTTTAAGAACGAGTCAGTGTGACTTTTTGGACACTGTTGCTGCCTTTATGTAGTAATAATCAGTGTCCATGAGGTGGAGCCAAACTTCTCAGCTGTCCATATGAAACATGTCAGTGTATCTCACCTGGTTTTCTTGACCTGGATGCTGCTGCTCAGCTTCTCCAGGACAAATTCCCCGGTGTCGTGGTTTATGATGAGCACGCAGTCCTTCTGGTACGGGCGCTTGTTTCCTTTGAACACGGTCATGGGAGGCGTGGATCCCTGGGGAAAAACAAACTGATGAATGATTCTAAATAATCTCCGGTAAAAAAAACAGTGACGTCATGTTTTGTCTAATTATACTCCTTGATTTGTTTCTTTTGTTGTCTTTTGGTATTTTTTGTTTGTATTTGTGGGATTCAGAGAATATGAAATCAAATGTAGAAATTAGACATTTGTGGGGAGAAACGGCAAAGTGGAGTCTTTATGAATATGGGGAATATGGTTTGCCGAAATAGGCACAATTCTGAATTCTGATTCTGTTATCCAAAAACGTTTTCCAAATCCTGTCATAATTATTTTTTACATTTATTTCTAACCTTACAGAAAGTTACTGTGTTTATAGTTCATTTTAGATCAGTAATAAAACAAGTCATCATTACAGACTTTTAATCACTGTTCAATGATAATGTAGATTTTTGTTTGGTAAACTAACCATTTCCCCAGAGATGTTTGGTAAGTTAACTAAAATTGAATTCATGTAACTTAAAACATACACACATTAACCGAAAGTCTGGGGAAATTCTGCTCATTTGTCTGGTGACCCTCCAAAACAAACAGTCTTTGGGAATCACTGCCCATAATAATTGATGAAAACATTATTGTCAGAGTTCCCTCCTCTGGAAACATACAGGCACAGGGACAGAAAGTGGAAATACCGGAATGTGAGGTAACGTGATGGTAACTTCATCTCCTTTCCCAACTTGTAGCTCTCCCTCGCAGCTCGTGTCAATCGATGCTGGTTTAAAGTCATCTGTCAAAGAACGACACAGGGCGATTCAGTCAGGTCAAGAAATATTTTAAACATAAATAAAGTACACACGCTTTGTTTCTGTCATTTACTGTCAACCTGACACATGGCCAAAAGGGCTGCAAGCAACAATTTACTTTAATAATCAATTGATCTGTTGCTTATTTTCGATTTGATTAAATGATTAGTTGTTTGGTCTCCAAAATGTCAGAGAATGTTGAAAAATTATTAGTTAGTTAAATTAAAACCTCATAAAAAGATTTTTTTCTCAAATGTCTCATTTTGTCCACAAACCAAACTTGTACAGTTTTGGTTTTTCGTTATATAAAGCAAAGACGCCAGTGAATATTCACACTTAAGAAGCCAGAAAAGCAGAAATATTATTGTAATTCGTATAAAAAAATAAAAACAAAAAACTCAAACAATTATATTTATTATAGGCTGGCTATACATTAAGGCATTTTAAGAAGTTAATACATTTTCTGTAGAGCACGTCTTCCTGACCACACATCAAAGTTCAGGTTGTAAGACAGTAAAACATTACATTATGCCACAATACTATCCACTGTTTTGTATTACTATTTTTTTTATCCCTCTTCAAGTAAGAATAGAAAATATATTATGCAAAAATATGATGTAATGTTTATTTAAAAATGCATGTGTAGCTGCCCGTTTGCTATGCAAATGACGTAATTTACTTATCCTCCTCATAATGGGCTCGGGGGGTTATATAAGAGGCAGAATCCTAGTTCGTGCGAACGAATTAATCCCATACAACAGTTTATTCCACACATTCACTTTAATCTGTTCACGTATATCTTTTGTTGACGCTCACATCTGATGGTGTGAAAGGAAGATTTTGGCCTCTTCTCGAAGCTTTCTCCGAGCTTCAAAACATGCTCCTCTTTGTCCAGCAGCGGGTTCGTGCTTCCGTTCATGTCTCCGATTGCTTCACAAAAAGAATAGTTGAAATACACATCTATCTCCGAAAATCCGCACGGTATCCGTTTAACTTTAAAAAACACAAGACTTTAAACTGTGAAACAAAGTTAGCCTATCGTGGCTAACACTTAGCAAAACAACTCTTTCGTCACCTGACCGCGCCTCTTCCGCTTATGGTCCGACTGTGAAATGTTACCGTCGTATTTATTTTTATTTTTTATTTTTTTTACTTGATTCACCCCCATTAAATATAATGGCTGTGGAATGTACTCAGTTATAGTTAAATAACTTACAAAATTAGACAATTATATATATACCTTCAGAAAGTATTGTGTGCTTTTATTTGACAGAAAACAAGCAGTAAATAAAATTGGCGGCACACCACCACACGGAAATGAATTTATCATAACAGCAACACGGATGGATTTCAGTAACGGACAAGATGGACGCTAAACGTGCAAAGAGCTAGCCACTAGAAATGTTTTAAACAATATTTACTTTTTAATACAATTGAGGGAATGTTAAGCGTATGTTGAACACGCCTCTTAACATATTTAAGCTGCCGAAATAAATACGGGTGCTGTGAAACCCATGTTTTTAAAGGAAGCATGGAACTGACAGAAGATGCTAAATGTGACATTAAAGAAACAGCATCTCGAGAAGAAGTGGAGTCGAAAGACAAAACTCCCCCGTGTGTCACAGAACAAACCAAAACCAGGGTTTTAACACCGGAGGGGATGGAGAAACTGAGAGGGGAGCAGACGCTGGTGTCCGACTTTAAACAGTTGAAGCTGGAGAAAGAATCGCAGAAGAACTGGGACTTGTTTTACAAAAGGAACACGACGAATTTCTTCAAGGACAGACACTGGACCACCAGAGAGTTTGAGGAGCTCAAAGCGTACAGAGAGGTGAGGAAGACAGTACTTGTACAGTTAAAACCTTAATTTTATAGTCTTTATTGTTTTGTAGTATGTAGTATTGTTTGTTACTTGTTTGGTCCGGTTAGCAGTCTAACCGATTAATTAAGTATCGGAATAGATATAGTGTTCGAAAAATTGTTGCAGACCTAATGGAATCATAACTTGATATTGTTTAATAATGAGTGAGACTGTCATTTTAGAAATGTATTATATGCTGTAAGATATTTTGCCAACCTGCAAAATTCATCACGGAGCAATAATACCTATAATGCACTACTAGTCACAAGTTAATCTACTTGTATTTCATTTGTTTCATCCCACTATCTGGGGAGGCAGACCATTAGGTGCCTTGTAAAATGATAAAAGAACCATGAAGTTGATTTCAAAACCTACTAGAAATCATTTAAGGGGGCTAACATTTGCGTGCTTCGTTTCTTTTTACTGTCTGAAACAGGTGCAGATAAAGTGCTTTTTGTATCTTTAAAATTAAATATAGGTTGAATACTGGCAATGTGCGTTACAAGTTTGCTTCAAATCCCATTAACAAATAAAAAACTAGGATTTCTAACAACTGGCTTTGCTTGTGTAGGGGTGAGTCTCAAGTGGATAGATACATAGATGTAAACATGAACAAACACACAGGCACATTTAAAAGATCTGCCCTCAGTTGGGATTTGGCTCCCATCAGTCATGTAAAAGGCAAATTGCTCCTTTTAAAACATCATTCTCAAAGATGTTTCCCTGCAAAGACACAGCAGAATATTTTCCTTATTTCTGTCATTCAGAGCTAGTTATGGTCATAACAGCATGAATAAGGTGGTGAAATAATGCTGTGGCGATGTGTTTTTCCCCCCCCCCTACCTGGTTTGAAGTTTGAATCCCAGAGATTGGTGCTGCTGGAAGCTGGCTGTGGTGTGGGAAACTGCATCTTCCCGCTGCTTGAGGACGACCTCAACATCTTTGTTTATGCCTGTGACTTCTCACCACGAGCTGTTGAATTTGTAAAAGTGAGATACATCTATTCATCATTACCTATAAATTACCCTATTCTGTTTTTGTTGTGTAGGCCTGCTCCTAGAATACAACTTCATATCCACTCACAATCACTCAGATATTTTAAAAATAAATTGCATGTCCTTGTCCAAACATTTGTAATTTATGTGTTAATGCAGCGGTCCCCAATGTACTGGTCCGCAGCCCGTTGCCCGGGACCGCACAGAAAGAAGAAATAACTTTATTTATTTCATTTCCGTTTTATTTACCGGAGTCTGAACAATGTTTTATTTTGAAAAATGACCGGATTCCCTCCGTTACATTTGTCTATGACTCACTCTTGACGCATCCTGGGGGAGATCGCTTACCAGAGTGTTTGCAGCGAGAGCCGCTGCAGCGATATCTCTCAGAAAAGAAGTCACCACTGGCAGCGCATTTCAGTGACGAGGAGTGAGTCGCAAAACTCGCTTACTTGTGCGAATTATTCAGCCTATACACCTACACAAAAATAAGTAAATGAACTAATGGCCAAGAGTGCTGATCAATAGTTTTGTGCAAGCAATTTAAGGTCCTGAGTCTTGTTCCAAATATGACAGGCTTCATTCAGCGATTGAAACAAATATATCAACATTAATGAAACGTTTACAGCTGTTTTGTGTATCTTATTTTGAAGGCACGTTTAAGCGTTACCATTGCGACCAGACAGCGTTAGGGGGCCGGTCCATGAAAATATTTCCTGACATTAAACCGGTCTGTGGAGCAAAAAAGGTTGGGGACCGCTGTGTTAATGGATTTATTGATGCAGCTTTAATGAAGACGGCACCTTAATCTGTTTACAGCAAAACCCTCTGTACTGCCCGGAGCGTTGCTGTGCCTTCCAGTGTGATTTAACTAAAGGTGACCTGAGAACGAATGTGCCAGAAGACAGCGTGGACGTTGTCACACTTATCTTTGTTCTGTCGGCCGTCCATCCCGAGAAGATGAAGCTGGCTTTGCAGAACATCAGCAGGGTGAGATCACAGATGTGAACATGAGGGTTTATAATTAGTAAAGATGGAGAGTTGGCTGTAACTGTATGTGTCTGATTTTAAATTCTTCTTGATTGTAATGTATCATTTAACATCTTTAAGGTGCTGAAGCCTGGTGGTGTTGTCTTGTTCCGAGACTACGGACTGCACGATCACGCCATGCTCAGATTCAAAGCTGGCAACAAGCTGGGGGAGAACTTCTATGTACGTCAAGACGGAACCAGGTCCTACTTCTTCTCCAAAGGTGAGGAAAGTTATTTTTAGATTTGTTTGTGTCTTACAGGACTGATAGGCCAATATTCTTCAAGAAAACAAAAAAATACATTTTTGATTTTGTGACTGGCCAGAATTTTTGTAGAATTTCAAAATAAAATTGGTATTGTTATGGATTGATCTAAAAGAGTAATGAACTCTGCTATATCTGCTGCTCTGGTTCACCCGTCTGGACTTTACTTCATGTGTTTGTGTGTTAACCATGTATTAGCCACGTCCTCTGTAGTAACACGAGGGAGAGGGAACGAATGAGAGAGAAAATGCACTCGTAAATGAAAGCAAGATGTACGACGGATGAGCACACCAAACAAAAATATAACTATCAATTACATGTATGTACTGTATACAATTACGGACAATCATTTTCTTTTGCCCACCATCTTTACTTTTGATTGTCATGTCATGGGAAATGCACATCTCTTTGTACTGAAAATACCTTTTTTGTTTAATATACACACATATGTATATATGTATATATGTGTATATATATATATATATATATATATATATATATATATATATATATATATATATATGTATATGTATATATATATATATATATATATATGTATATATATTACATGGAGCTTTTCTTCATATTTCTCCTAAATCTCCTGAATTTAAACCTCACCAGTAAACACCTACAATCATCAGTGTCTTCTCCTCTGATTCCAGAGTTCCTGGCTGAGCTCTTTGAAGACACGGGCTTCCAAATTGTTGCCAGTGACTATGTCTTGAGAGAGACGGTCAACAAAAAGGAGGGGATCTGTGTTCCCAGGGTGTTCCTGCAAGGCAAATTCACAAAGCCTGGTCCATCTTATGGTTCCTGATGTCACCTCGCCTTCACCTGGTTCATCATAAAACTACAGTGTTGAGACACGTGACTGAGATGGGATTCAAGGTGATGTTCCACCTCTGATTTACTCACTGACACATTGGATCTACCACCTCACCAAATGAAAATAATGTTAACAGGGAACAAAACGCGTGGAACTGTGGAACATTATTACAAACATATTTTAATGCTGCCGTAATGTTGGCAAAGTGAGCAATAGAGTAAAAACAAGGCTTACAGAGAACCAATATAGATGTTCATGGTCGTCCATTTCTAATGATCGTTTTTTTTTCGGTGACCCGTTTCTTCCATTTAATAGTTTGTATGTAATTTTAAATTATTAAAATGCACTGCAGTGCAGACACAAAATGCAGATTGGAGAAACGGAACAAGTGTTGTTCAATAAATGTCTTTAAAGTGAAGCTATTTTGTGTAAACTCATATTTTAACAGTGTTGTGCAAGTTCACACTTTTCCTGAACTAGTTCAAAGTTCAGTTCACACATGTTCAAAGTGAACTGTTCACGTTCATAGTTAACCATTTCAATTTTGAACTATTTCAAAGTTCAGTTAATTTTTTTTAGGTGACAAATTAAAATGAAAGACTGAACTTCAAACTATTCAATCATTATGCGTAAGTAAAAAAACAAAACAAAAAAACAGCAGCGGCAGTCATTAACAGACTCTATTTTTCCCTTTTTTCCTGTTAAGAGGAGTTTTACCTGTAAGATCAGGGATTTATTTATCTATGTTTTGACTTGCGATCTGGAGGTGTGCTTTGTTTGACACTCCGGGTATAAGTAAATGAAGAAACGTGAGTGCTTTTCCTATCAAAGCATTTAATTGCCTTGTTAACGCCGTCGGCAGTAATATGTGTATTTTCACTGTCGTGTCTCACCTTGTTTAATGTGTACAGTGTGCTTTCCTGCCACTTTAAAGCTGTTTATGTGTAGCTGTGCGTTGTTTATGAAGGTTAGTAGTATTCTGGTACTTAATTGCTCGTTGAGAGCCGACATGTGCGCTGTCTGTGGCGAGCGCTCGTTTTCAATACCCACTTAGTCAATGGAGGGCGGTGTTAAATGATGTGCTCTGTGTTTGTATTGATGTGTGTGAATTTCGGCTAAATTCCCCAAAACGAATCAGCTGTAGTCCCTTACCTCACAATGGGAGTCCAGCGTTGCCATGCTCGTTGTTATGGCTTGTGTGCACAATGCACGGTTAACTTAGTGTGAAGCTGTGTAGTTTTAGGGCAGTGAGTGACAACAACACACTGTTTCTAAAGTGCGAGCAGGTCGTGTCACTCGACTCATCAGGAGAACGTTTAATTGGACCTCAACATTGACGTTCGTAGTTCATTTCACACAATCTGAACTAATTCACACTCAAGTTCTTTATTTACAAATGTGTTGCGTTCAGTTCAAAGTTCACAGAAAAATGAACGCGTTCACTGTATTTTAGTTACTCTAGTTTTAATCATCATGATGACAGGTTTAAGCCGCTTGTCTGTAATGTCAGCTTTAAATATTTTCCTCTTCTATTACAGTGTTCAAATGCTGTGGATGATTCACACCAAAATTGTTTGTTGGATGCGCTATTCAGATACTAATCAGACACATGTTGACTTTTTATAAAAAAACTATAACTTCAGTTGCTTTTTCCATTGACTCAGTCTGACTGAACAACACGTTACTTTACAACCTCGATTTCAAAACCACTCATGGCTCGCTGCAGTTTCCTGTCCTGTGGTTTGGTTGATGCAGCTGAACAAACGGGGAAAGTTTTCGCACCGTTTTCTGTGCAGGACACGACAGCAACACATCTACATTCTCCCCGTGTTATCACCCGAGTTGGTCAATGCAGCAACTGAATTAACTATTTAAACTTTATTACCATCTCCTCAGACACTGACTGAGTGTGATATGAGGAATCGGTTGCCTTTCTCATAAATGACCATAGTTTGTTCTAACGCTGCTGCTGCGGCTTGTCCTCTCCACGTGTGGTCGTTTGCTCTCAGGAAGGAAACTGAACAAGAGCAGAGATCTAAAAAATACAAGCAGCAGCCTCGGTGCTAATTTTAGCTGTTTATTGTGGCTTTTCATACCATGTTGCATTCAGTCAGCTGCAAACAGAAACATGAGCTACTGTACAAACGTGTGCAGAGTCTTGTTGTTTTGTTAGCAGGTGTTGGCAATAAAATAGATTAAATGAAGTTGTAGATGCAGCATTTTGTTTGCTGAAAAGACAACCCTATGTCCATATTTAAACTGCTCTCTTGTTTCGGTATCTCACTTCCTCACTCGTGTTTCAAAGTCTTTTTTGTTTGTTTGTGTTTTAGCATTTGATTCAATTTGCTCATGTTTCAAAGAATTTAACCTAAAATCCACTTGTCTCACTTTACTAAGCATCTTTTTTTATTAAGCATCTATCAGTTGTGATGTAAGACGCATCACTCTCTGTCTCCACACACAAGAAAACAAAACATTGCGTTACAGAGAAACGCATAGAGTCGCATGGATGTACTGCATGAACTAATTTGATCATGGTTTGAATGTAACACACAGTTGTTTGTATTCAAAAGCTACATACCACAGCTTTAGATCTCCCTAATTTAATTTGAAATGAAGAATTTAAACACGGGACAAGGTGGTAATGAAGGAAAGTCATTTTCATCTAAATTTACTATGCTGAGGTGAAGCCACAAAAGAAAGTGAGCAGCTGATGAAGTAAAACAAAATAAACATTTCCATCCAACTTGTGAGAATCAGTTTGATCCTCTATGAACAGCGATGTTTCGGTGATCAACCTAGAAGAGAACAAAACACATCAGTGAGGTTCTTTAGGCTTAACAATCTGTTTCCTTTCCACAGTAATAATTAAAATACAAAGCAAATCGAATTTTGTACTCATCGATGACGACAGTACGTCATATTACAACAACAATAATGAGTATAATAATGTCATATAATACAATAATCAGATTTATTTATAGAGCATGGCCCTGTGATGGACTGGCGAACTGTCCAGGGTGTACCCCGCCTATCGCCCATTGTCAGCTGAGATAGGTACAGCACCCCCCGCGACCCTCCGGTGGAGCATAAAGCGGTAGATAATGGATGGATGGATTTATAGAGCATTTTCCTAAAGCCATAATTCAAAGAGCTTCTCATGAGAAAAATAGTTACAAAAAACACATTTATGTTTTTGTAATTCTATATTTATATATTTTTTTATGCTTTTATACACTCTCTCTTGCCTTTTGTCATGAATGGATTGTCTCATTTCGGACAGAAATGTACAGTATGTGAGTGTATTTAGATTGAAGCACTCAAAGTTTCACCGGATTAAGTATACAATGAAGCGCTAAAGCCTTATTTTCTATTCTAAAATATACATTATAATTCCAAAAAATATATGAACATGAACACATGAATGATATTGGGGGCGGGGGGATAAAAACTTGCAGATGAATAAAAGTGATGAATAAAATCAAGTACAATAAAAAAATACTGGAAAACATCAGATTTCATCATATTTTCTCAGACGTTTCATTCCACAACATAATATAAGCATATTGTGTACTAAATATTTATATTAATATTAGTGCTCCAGGTTAACGGCGTCAACGTTAATGCATGACGCGTTTCCATGACGACTGACGTGAGTCACGATTGTTAAAATTAGTCACTAAAGCATTGGTTCTCAAAGTGCGGCCCGCGAGCCAATGGCCACCTGCAGAAACATTTCTGGCGGCCTACAATGAATGACAGTTAGTTAGTTAGTTAGATAATTTTAATCCAGGAGCTACTAAAGTTGTTAAATATTTAATGGACATTACTGGATACAGACCAATAAGTGTAAACTGTAGAACTGCAATCTGGTCATAAAATTATTACAAATGGGATTCCTTTCAGTTTTTTTTCCTTTGGCGGCCCACAGTCCAATGTTGGGTTCCTAATTGGCCCTCAGGTATCAAAACTTTGAGAACCCCTGCTCTAAAGTAACGCTAAACTTCAAAAACAGAGGCGCACACACACAGTACACAGGTACGCTGGTTATTTATATCTTTTTCGTTCAATAAACAGTTAGACTGTAGGCGCGCTAAAGGAGCTAACGGAGCTAACTGGTAAACAGAGCCTGGACTCCGGTGCCGCAGCATGTAAACATGACGCCACGCGCATCTTTTTCTGGTCAGTCGTCGTGGAAACGTGTTAACGTGGACGCTGTTTACGTGCTCGGCACTAAAAATCACACACAAAAACAAATACAATTTCCCTCCTTGATGACGTCATTACCTTTAACATCGACATGGATCACGTGTCCCACCGCCCCGTCTCCAGTCGCACACTTGGCCACGCATTGATAGTCTCCACCGTCGTCCGTCCCCACCTTCAGAATCTCCGTCACCACCCGTCTGAGCCTGTTGTTGCCGCCGGAGTTTGTCTCGTTCACCGTGGTCAAGTATCTGTCGGGGTCCGTGAGCTCGATGCCCTTCAGCCGCCACACGGCGTGCACCTGACCGCACAGCTTCGGGCCGAACTTTGTGTGACAGAGCAGTTTGACTGACGAGCCTCTGGAGACGGGGATGGTTTGCGGCCGGTAAAGAACCACGACGGTCTCTAAAAACACAAAGAAAAGTCGACCCGTTTAAAGGCACCATATGTAAGAATGTGGCCAAAAAGGGTTACTACACTAAAATTCAAAATACCGAGGTCTTTTAGGTTTCGTTTTCTCCGCCATTGTAGCTCAGGCATAACTGGCAACTCTGAGACTCTATTGACTGCAATGATTGGTAGATGGCGGTAGGTGGCGCCAAATGACTGATTTCAAACATAGGTATGATTTGCGGTCTGCAAAAGTTTTGTTTAATTTGAATATTTTGGCTGTACTGTTGGTGAGTTCAGTTTGTTATATGAACATTATTCCTGAGTCTCTGTGACATATTAGCAGGATTTTATGGTCAGTTGCTTTAGATTTATTACATAATGCACCTTTAACTGTTTTGAATATCTGGATTCACAGTTCATTTTATTTGCAAGAAAGACAGACAGAGACTGTTTTAACCTGAAAAAGGAGAGTGTGCTTTATAATCTAATGTTTGGTTTGGATCGAGGTTATTATAGTTAACGAAAAAAAAAAACTAGAGTTTCAAAAAAAACATAACTCACAGAAACGGAGTTGTGTGTTTTACTAAAACTTGGCTGAAACGGCTCCTGGAGGAACCTGTTGATATCCTTCAGTTTATTATTAGATTTCTCGTCGTTTTTGAGGGGGTTGACAACGGAGGCAAAATTGAGTTCCACCGAATTTCCTGAACCTTGGTGGAAAGATGTTAGTCAAGTAACCATGGCCTCAACTCAACAGGAAGTCGGCAATTTGCACCCTACGTAAGGGTGCTTTCACACCTACAGCATTTGGTGCGCACCAAACATGTTTGGTCCCTTGTTTCGGTTCGTTTGTGTTGGTGTGAATGTAATCTCGGTACTTTGGTGCGCACCAAATCAACCGGTCAGGTCTCGGACCGCTTTATCTTCCCAACTTTGGTGCGGTTCCTCTGGTGTGAAAGCAACCAAGCCTAATGGGACGGAACGGTATAGTTTAAGGCATGAACCCTTAAAATTGAAAAATTTGCCTGGTTCCGGTGCCAATGCTCTTTGTGGTCTATTTTGGTTCGTTTAGAACTATGCATATGTGAACGCAAATCATACCCACGTCTGCGGACCAAAGCAATCAAACCGCAGGTGTGAAAGCACCCTAAATGAGCAAGACGCATGGAAGGCGAAAAGTTGTCGAAGACGCGAGGGCCAAACAAACACAATTTATTAAAAAAAGAGTCAAAACTAAATGAGAAATAAAACTTACAGAAAAGTCCCAAACTATTATAACCTTTGTTTTTTACTTTATTTAGCAGAAACACGGTGACTATAATTATGAAGATGGCAGGAAAGCAAACGGTGTATCTTTACAACAAACGCTGTGCACAGCAAAGCCTCGTCCATCACACACATTTATCTAAGGTTGTTTTTTACTGACCTTCCTCCTCGTCCTTAGAGGACGCACACACAGTGACCACCAGCAGCAGCAGCAGCATCATCACACAACGAGTAACCTTTCTCCACATCACACACTCGCTCACACAGTATCAGAAGCACAGTCAACAAGGGCAGGAGCTAAACTGAAAGTGTCACCACACTTTCTTTTACTCATGAAGATGCTGGTGACGTGTGGGACGAGGAGGAGGAGGATGTGTATGTGTATGTGTGTTCGTGCACAGCAGCAGCAGCTCTCCCACCCGCTGTGAATTTATCTTAAACTTATGTCAATATTCACTATATTCTTACATTTATGTGATGAATGTGGGTGTTGGGGAGGGTTATATTATATTTTATTTTGTTGGCGATATAGGTAGTCAACTTAAAAAATGATTGTCTTGGGTTTGCGTAAAATGCTGTTTGGTGTGATTTGGCCGAAATAAATAAATAATAATTAAATTATATGTTACTGTTGTAGCTTTTTACAGACAGCGTATATCATTGGTGATTTGTAAATTCATGACAATGAGATGAGATTTAGACACAAATACAGTTGCACCACCGGCTCGTCACCACCAGAGTGCGGTCTTTCTTTTCTTCTTTTTATGTATCTTGCAGCGCTGCACAACATTAAGTGTCTGTTTAAATATAAATAATTTAACTATTTGAATAATATCATGTGATTTATTAGCTCATGTGTGTCCTCTTTATTATATATATATGAATGTCATTAAAACGAGAAAACAGTCAGAAATGATCACATTCAACCACTAAAACGATCTTTTCTGTTCAGGAATGCAAGTAAATAACTATAATTTCACATCTTAATTAAGAAATAAATATCTGTTGAACTGTTTTCTTCTGTTTTTTATTTTGTATTTTATTTTGCCAAACAGCACATATTAAAATAAATGTATAAATATAATAAATATATATTTAGTATTGAAAATATAAATGTGCTTTTATATACTGGTGCAATAATCATTACAGAGACATTTTGATAATAGTCGCTGCTGTTAATTTAGATCACCTGTGACATACGTAAATGCTTTATATTTGTAGAGCAACCAAATGAAGAAAATAGGGACAGGGGTCTCCATCACTTTCAATTTAAGAGTCTAAATGTTTTATAATTATCTCAATAATACTGTGAGTCGCAATCATATTTTGCTCAGGAAATTTCCACATCATCCCAATACCTCTTTAATTTGTTGAATCACTATGAATATTGTCTGTCTCTTAAATCTCACTGGCTAAAATGTGAACGTGTGAATGTCCCGTCGCGTCCTGAGTTTGTATCTGTCCTTGTAAAAGAACAGCCCAGTTCCTCATCCTGTCATTGGGAAACAGAGGGAAGTGGAGGAGGTCACGCCCAGGTCTTTCTTGTGTAACAGTGCAAGCCCCAGTTATTTACAGTGTCTGTGGAGCTTATTATATTTTCTTTGTGTGAGTGGAACTAATGACTCTGTGGCACCAAATGCATTAATCATTAAAAAAGTCATGAGAAAAATAGCTGTAGATAAAGGACATCTACGCCACCCGCTGCACCCACAACCGCGGCTCTTCTCATACCGACCATCATATTTCCTCTGGATTTATTTATTTCCTCAATTATTTATTGAATTTTTACTTGTACTTCATTGACTATTTCTTTTTTTTTGTGATTAGAGGGATGAGAAGGTGTCTGTACTTCACTGTACTTTTAATGTATATGACAATAAACTATAACTAACTGACAAAGTTCTTAGATAGAAACGCATTAAACAAAAAGAAAAACAGACGAGATGCAGTCCAAATACACAAAAAGGTATAAGAAAACATTCATTAATTGAAGCAAGAACTAAAGAAATTACCTTACAAATAACAATAGTTTAAAGTCATTCACAACTCATCATTTCTCATTGTAAATAGTTTTTTCCCTCACGATGAGCCTGCAGTATATTTGTAGTTGAATAGGAACTGAAAGAAAAAAGTGATTGTGAAGCACTGTGTGTGTGTGTGTGTGTGTGTGTGTGTGTGTGTGTGTGTGTGTGTGTGTGTGTGTGTGTGTGTGTGTGTGTGTGTGTGTGTGTGTGTGTGTGTGTGTGTGTGTGTGTGTGTGTGTGTGTGTGTGTGTGTGTGTGTGAGCGTGTGTGAGTGCGTGTGTGTGTGAAGCAAACATAGTCAGCTTTTCTGTGTAACACAACGTACATGTGTACATTCCTCGAGGCCCTCTCGTTCAGGCTTTCTTGGCATTTAGCTGACGCTCCAGTCCTGAACCGCTTACAACAAGGACCTCACTTAAGGGCATTTAAACAGATTCTGTTTGCCTCCTCAGTGAGTACAATGTCTGGCTCACACTCAACACACGGCCACATTGTCAGTGTCAGCAACTCTGCTGCACCGAGTTTCCCTGAGTTAGTTTTGCTGACGCTGGCGTCCGGAGTCACCCATAAAAGAATGAAGGAGTTAATGTCTTAGATCAGGGGTGTCAAAGTCAAATGACCTGGGGGCCAATGAGTGTCTAGTGTGGTCAATAGGGGCCGGGCCTAGAGAATAAAAAAAAAAGACAAATTAACAACTTGGATGTGTTTAGCTCATTTACATAAGGTGCAAATCACCAAAGTGGACGCCAAAATTAAAAAAGGCAGACTTCCTGTTGAGTTGAGGCCATGGCCTTCCCACCAATTTTCAGGTAAACGCCAAGGGTTGCCGTGGTCACGCGTTTTGAATCCACAAAACCTTTCGGCAACGTTTCACTTTTGATGTGTCTAGTACAGATTGGACGAGTTCGTTCATTTATGTGACTGGAAAGCCACGGATATAATAACAATCTGAAGGATAACAATACACTCTTAGAAATAAAAGTGCTAAGTAGAACCATATAAGGTTCTTCGGCTTGTCCTCATAGGAGAACCCTTTTGGAGGGTTCCACTAAGAACCCTTTTAAAAGGGTTCTCTGGATCAAAATGGTTCTTACTGGAACCATTAGTGTTGCCAAGAACCCTTGAAAAACCCTTATTTCTAAGAGTGTAGGTTCCTCACACAAACACGCGTCAGGAGCCATTTTGGACACTGCCATTCGTGACTCGGGACCTAACAAGGTTATTTATACATGTAACTGAATGTTGTATGTGATACATTTAATAATGTGATAATTATGACCGAATGTCTTATTATTACTGCTATAAAAACATTGCTAACAATGTTAGCAATATTATATTCTATCACCTCGCTGGCAGCTGTGCCTCAGTTACACACTGTGTTCAAAAGACGGTGAGGTCGTTCATTATAACATGTAATCGATTGGGGGGCCGCATGTGGCCCATGGACCGGCAGTTTGACACCTGTGTCTTAGATCATTAACGTCGACAAGATAAAGAGGAGGAGAGAGCAAAGGGAACTGACGGAGAAGAGAAATAATCATAACAATTTGTACTTCAAGACAAAACATCATCAACATCATCATCATCCCATGTTCTCAGTCTGTTTCAGGAATCTGCTGACAGTGTCCTGTCTGCAAGTCCAGGCCTGGAATATTTCACATCTTTGGATAAGTTGCATAACGTTGAGCTGATAAGAGAGTTAGTGTTTTCCTTACATTGCTTTCATTTTGTAATCACTAAATCATCTCAGTGGTCTTTTAGATAAATGGAATACCAGATGAGAGGCACCACAGGGATTTAAAGAACCGTGCAAATGTCTCCGGGCGCCGTGAACTTTATTGTTGCTATGTCTGTCAAATTCTGTACACAACATAATGATCAAGCATGTCATGAGGGAGCCTGCCGTAATAGACCGTTTTCACAGCAGGTTTCACTCCAGGTTTAAGTGTATATGCTTTCCCCCCTGAAAGATGTGTTATATTACCACAGCTCCCATGTTTCCTGTGTTTTCTGGATGTGTTCCAATAAAGTGATTGAGGAAATAATCATAGTGTTTATATTACGCTAAAGCCATTGGTTTTTAAAATTGTGGTATGTGGCATGAGTTTCCTCTGGTGGTACAAATCAGAAATACTGTTCTACTGTATATACCAGGGCATGTGATCGCAGTGGAGCTGAAGAATTTGACAAATAATCCATAGCTGACTTTTCTCGGACTATTTACACCGCTGTATTTTAACATCAGTGATAATGATGTTACTTTGAGAGCTCAACATCTTCTCAGGTGGTACTTGGTCTACACAGTTTGAGAACCAACGTGCTAAAGCTTCACCAAAACAACAAATCTAATGTTATCACAGTGTTGTGCATTTTTGCCCGGAACATGTGCACAACTCAGAGAGAGAGGAAGCATTGACTATTTTTTGAGAACTCCTAGTCTGGGTGAGTAGGCCACCAAAGAGCCGCTGTCTTTTTGATTTGGCTGTTGCTTCCATTTTAAGTGACTTGCAAAAGTCTCCATCCCCCACACCTGCAGGAAAGACTTTGGCAACAGGGCTTTTCAGTGTCGCTGCTTCAACAACTGCTCTGAGAAAACTAAAACAATCTCCATCACTCTGGTATGATTGGTTGTAGGTCGCTTCAATTGTGTACATTTTGATCTGCATCTGTTGGATTTCATAATCGATCTCAAATGAGATTGGCATGCAATCTAAAGCTGTCAGGCTAAAGAACTTGCCAAATCGGCTGCAGCTGGTGATGCCCCATGTCACATTTTAGGTGCAAACACATGAAACATGAAGCAATATTGGGCTCGAAACTTCACTGTCTGCAAGTAAGTCGATGCAACCATGGTCGATTCAGCTTCTCGCGTGTAAACACTAACTGACCTAAATACCAACAAGTTGTTGGCAGAGTGGCCTCATATGCAGTGTTTCTTGCAGTTGCATCAGAATAAAACCCAGTGTCAACACTAATAGATTGGATTCAGCTAATTTTTCATGAATTATACAGTATTTATTTGTGTCCTTTATTGTATTTTTCAAATTTTTTCTCGCAAATTGTTCTATGGCTGTAGTGTTGCACTTTATAATATGTGGCCTCGTTTTTAGTACGTGCCTAGTTATTTGTTATTTTGCAGCAATATGAATAAAGTTGGGGCCATGCGGTGGATTAGAGGCCAGATTAGGGCCTTTCTGCACGGAGTTTCCATGTTCTTGTCGTGTGTGCATGGGTTTTCTTCCAGTTCTCGGGTTTCCTCCCACAGTCTGAAACCATACAGAGGTTAACTGTTAATTTAAAATTGCTCATAGGTCTCTGTTTGTTTGCCATGTGATGAACTGGCCACATTTCACCCTGTGTCCCATGGGATTGGCTCCAGCGACCCTCACGTGGAGGATAAAGCGGTAGCTCAACTTTTAAAAGCAACCAAGGTTGACCAAAGTGCTTTACAGAGTTAATAAAACATAAAATCAAAGCAAAACAGTCAAATAGTAACATAATTAAATAGTAAAATCTATATAAGAGTCTGGGTTGACTGTTCTTATAAGTGAAGGCCAAGAAGAAGAAGAAGTGGATCAATCTTGGGTGTAGATTTCAGAGAGGTGAAATGGTGCCAAACCATTAACAACATTTTAAAATCAACCCTAAAACGAATAATAAGCCAGTGGAGGAAGTGTTGTTCACACATGAATAAAGTCTGATTTCATTTGAAGAAGCAACACACTGCAGTGACAGATGCAGAGGTTAGTAAAGTTGGTGTCGTGATCTACAGTAGGTTCAAAAAAGCATCGCAAGGTCGCTGCAGTTTTCCTCTTTTAAAAAAAATAAAATAAATGGCTTTCACGTATCCTGTTATTCAGACAAATCACCAGCTGAGCCCGAGGTGGCGGCAAACATGCTGACAGGACTGAGGATGTCCTCCAGGATCCACACAACGACATGGTGCATGGGGCTGTGGACCTGTAGAGCCTGGAGGAGGAATGTGTCAGCGTAGCTCTGCCTTTACCTCGAGTGATGTTAATAAAGATGGCTTTTGAAAGAGATAATCTGCCCTTTGACAAACACATTGCGAGGCTTAACCTTAAAAAGTTCTCTGGAGGAGTTTCTTTACAGACTCACTGAATAATTGTTGCTATTAATGCTGATGCAAGGCATTGCTGCAATATAAGACTGAAGATATTGAAATGTTCCTAGAGTTAGCCCAGTGCTTGTTGTGCATATTTTATACCTATATTTAAAGCTGCAATGGGCAATTTTCTTGTCTTAAACTTGAGGTTATGATGTTAAAAGCTTTTGTGTTCAGCATGACCTGCAATTACAATACAACCATCCTTATTCTTAGTTTTCATCATATAACAATCCATCTAACCCACAAAATATGAATCCATATTATCCGACCGGACATAGACATTTGTTTTCTCGCATTACTAAATGCAGCTTTGGCTTGACAAAATATGAAAAGTCTGATCGAGGGAGATCAACTATAATTATATTTTTTCATAAAGCAGCATACAGTGTGTAGTGCCTCACATCTAAACTTCATGTAAAAGCACATAATTGAATCATTTGCCATAATTATATCACAGGTTGTTTATCAGCATAGTTTCTTAATAAATGCTTATTATATGTGCTGCTATGACACAGACAGCCCAGCTATAGTGGTAGGAATGTATCTCTTAATGCACAATAGGATAATAAGATTAATGTGTGTAACAGTACATGTTGGTTTATCCAACCTCCAGCCACCCCCCCCCCCCCCCCCCCCAAACAGTTTTTTAAAACGCCCCTCAGTCACTTTACATCCTGGTACCAATGCTAGCTACGATCTAACTAGGTCATGGCTAGCTAGCATTAGCTATGTATAGACATGTGTCATTTTAATGTAATGCATAAAATGTCATATTTTTCCACTGCGCTTTCAGAGTGTTCCATAAACAATGTTGAGAACACAACATAAGAGAGGTAAACAGTAAAAACACAGTCAGCAGTCTCTTAAATGTGCTATTTTTGTACAACATTGAATAGTTAGATTATAAGAAAACAGGTCAGGTTTTAGCCCAGTATTCAGTTGCTTAGAAAAATATTGGCCCTGGGCCAAATTCACTTGCTGTCGAGTATTAGAATTGAATTTTGATGCATGCTACACCTAAATGTTGAAAATATTCTTTAGTGCCGCGTCACTGCTAGGTGGCACTAGTCACCCCTCATACAGCTTCGCAGAAGGGGGCGGGGCCAGTGTGAATCAGTGCTCGGGTCTTTCAGCGGCCAGTCCAGTGTGGAGGGAGAGCGGGGAGAGGGAGGACGTGATTGTCGCTGTAGCCTCTTGTTCGACACGGCCCTGTGGATACAAAACAGCAGGTTACTCTGAAAAAACACTGGGGGGCAAAAGAAATATAAAGCACACTAGGGACAACTGTGGATATCAATATAATTCGGCGCCTGATGACCGAGTGAGACACTTGAACCGTGCCGTCTGTCTGTAGGTTCGTGCCGCCTTTGTTCGCCTGTGACACCTGCCCTCCTCCACCTGCGGCATGGAGCACCCGGAGAGGGAGCACAGGTCGGATGAGGAGACGGAGTATGAAGACGAGGAGGTGGACCCAAGAATCCAGGTAACGCCAGTTTCATTGATTGTTGCTAATGTTTGTTTATGTCATTGATTGTAGAAGCAGCAGCTGCAGTAGCAGCAGCTAACAGCAGGGACCAAAGTCCCACACACACACAACATGATGTAGCCTAATCACTATTTACAAATAATCCAGTTAACTTGATGTAATTTAAATGGTAACCACAAATCATTAATTAAAAATCAACATATTTCTTTCTTTTGTTTTAAAACAATGTCAAATAGAAAATGATGGTAGAAAAGAAATGCTGTTTTTAAATAATATTCAAGGAATAATGAGGTCAAACTTCGATAAGGACTAAATTATCTCTCGGCCACATTTAGATAAATGTCTCAGTGACTATGGGATAGGTCTGACAATAATGTAGGAACAAAAGTTATAATTTCCTGAAGCAGATGGTTTTGAAAATGGTTTCTATGTCCAGTCAAAATTACCCAATTATTGTCAATTTTCATCAGATTAGGATTCAATTGGGATTTGTTGCTGTAATATTGATTATTGGCTGTTAGTTTTGCAAATTATTAAAGCAAACAAATAGTCAGACTCCAAAGTAAAAGCCATAGTTTAGATTGTTTACTGTCTTTTTCTTCTTCTTTTTATAATTTTCTATTTTCCATTGTTTAAACATTTTTATTGTTTTATAGTTTTATAGTTTTTTATTGTTTAAACATTGTTATTGTTTTATTAGATATATTTTTAATTGTTTTATATTCTTTTTATTTTGTCTCCTATGTTTTATGTGCCATGTTTTATTTATTGTATTGTTAAAGGTGCATTATGTAATAAATCTAAAGCAACTGGCCATAAAATCCTCCTAATATTTCACAGAGACTAAGGAATAATGTTCATATAACAAACTGAACTCACCAACAACAACAGTACAGACAAAATATTTGCATTAAAAAAATCTTTTGCAGACTGCAAATCATGTTTATGTATTGAAATTATGTTTTGCCATGTGGCGCCACCTACCGCCGTCTACCAATCATTGCAGTCAGTAGAGTCTCAGCTGCCGAGCAACCACGGGTTGCCAGTTACGTCAAAAAATGAAACCTAAAAGATCTCAGTATTTTGAATTTTGAATGTAGTAACCGTTTTTGGCCACATTCTTACATATGGCACCTTTAAGAACTTTGTCCCAGCTATAGCTGCCTAAAGCGCTCTATAAATGAAGTTGAGTTGAGTGAGTTGAGTCTATTGTTTGCTAAATGAAAACCGAAGTGAGAAAAAACTCCAGCCAATAAGTAAGAAAAAACTCCAGCAAATCAAGGGGATTTCTTGTTTCTCTTTGCCACTTCATTTAATAAAATCTATATTTTGGGGGGTTTTGGTCATGGAAATAATCTGTATTAGTGTGTTTGAATATTCATTGGTATACATTGGTAGAATCGTATTCTTTAATATGTTAAATGTGTCACTTTAATAAATTCAGAACATTTCTCACGATGTGTCTCCTCTTCCAGGGGGAGCTGGAGAAACTGAACCAGTCCACTGACGATATCAACAGATGTGAGACGGAGCTGGAGGTCAGTTTGCTGACGCACACTCGGCATTATCTTTGAATGTCTCTGTGGGGTTTATCTGTGGTCCCGTGGCGTGTCAGGTTTTGACTAATGGAGCGTGTAATTGTGAATACACATGTGCTTCCAAGTGTTGACTGACGGTGTGTGATATCAAATCAGTCAGTTTGTCTTTTCTGCCTATAGTGTTATTTTCAAGGAACCTCTGTGCAGATGCAGCCGTTTTCAGTTTAACCTTTGCCCGGTCTCCAGGCCCAGCTGTTTGTAAGGTTCTCATCATGCTCTGTCTGCTTTTATAACTGATCTTTGTATCCCATATAAAAAACAGTAAAAGCTAATTGCTTACATTAATGTAGGTTAGCAACATGTTCGCGCATCTTTATAGAGGTCAAAGTCTTGCTTTGCTTTGCAGTTTGAAGATTGTGCATGGTGTCAGTCAGTCAGTCGGGCAGCTCCGAGGTCAGAAGTTAACTCTGTGTCATGCGCTGTGAAGCTGTGACTCAATGAGTTATTCTGTCAAAATGTTTTCTCTTCCAATGAATGTGATTTGTTGCCAGGAGCTGGCCGGGGTTTTCCATATCTATTATAATGTGCTCTCTGAGCAGAGACTGTTCTTCACGGTGGACTTGATGCTTCTGCAGTGAGATAAGACGTCAAATCAATGATATTGAATTAAATAAAAAGAATAAAGCTGTGTTAGGTAACATGTTTTTCTGTCAAATGATCTGGGAAGACTCGACAATCTCCTGCTTAAACTCTGTTTCTTTAACGCACCGTTACTGTCAGTTTAATTTAGCGCTGCAAATAACGATTATTTTCGTAATAGTCGAGTTGAGCAATCGTTTCATTCCATAAAATGTCAAGAAAATGTTGAAATCGGTGTTTGTCAAACGTGGAAATGACGGTGTTCTCAAACATGTCTTGTATTGTCCACAAACCAAAATTATTCAGTTTGAATGATTTCTTAGTTGTACGTAGAGCTGAAACAATTAATCGATTACTAAATTAATTGTCAACTATTTTTTAGCTGTTTTCATGATTAAAACATTTCTGATTTCTGATTGTTTTAGCTTCTTAAATGTGAATATTTTCTTTGTTTGTTTACTCCAAATAACAAAGAAATCATTAAAACTGAATCATTTTGGTTTGTGGACAAAACAAGACATTCGAGAACATCGTCATTTCCAGGTTCGACATTTTATGGACTAAACAATTCATCGAGGAGAATAATCGATAGATTAATCGATTACGATATTAATCAATAGTTGCAGCTCTAGTTCTATGGAGCAAAGAAACAAGACAATTTTCACATTTAAGAAGCTGAAAAACCACAGAAACTGGTTCTGCTTAGGTGCAAATGTGTATTTAAATATTGAAATCTTTAGATCCCTGTGAAACGCTCTCTCTTTTTGTTGCACTACTGTTGTATGTACAGCTTAATGACAATAAAAGTGACTTGATTTGATTTGAGATGACAGGTGGGGGACAAGGATTCATGACTCGGCTACATGTCTTTTTCTTTCTATTTTAAGGAGCTTTTTTGTCCCATAATGTTTGACTGTGTTGCCTTGTAACCTTGTTTTACTTTTCTAGGGCAGCTTGGCAGCCCTGGAGTGGGAATAAAACGATGATTGTAAGGTTAAAATGTTGACTTCACAGCTTTCTTATCAGCTTGTTTACGACATCATTGAAAAACTGTGTGGAAACTGTTGTTTTTTTTACGTCATTTCTTTCCTTTGTTCCTCTTTTTCTTTCTTGTTGAACTGAAATTTCTTTTCAATACTTTCCCTCGTAATCCATCGTGCTGGAGCCAAAGTGTTTTCTTTTAAGTAGATGATTTTCTCCAAGGTCTTGGTTTGTCCACAAACTGATATTTTTCAGTTTTAATGATTTCTTTATCATATGGAGTAAAGAAACCAGAAACATATTCAAGATAAGCAGCTGAAAAATCAGGATGTTAACCAAACCATATCTCAATAGCTGACTCATTTTGTAATTGGCTGATGAAAATGTAATTGCATAATGTTTTAAGTTAATTCCAGTACTTACTCCTAACGATAATCAGTTTTTATAAGCAATATCAATGATATTTTACTGAGTGATGGATACAAGTGAGGTGAAGTGAAGTGAGCCCGCGGGCACCAATGGTGACCCCTGCTTTAGAGACTCATTTTAACAATCTGGAGTCACACAAACATGACATCACGCACATGGTTTTTTTGGCCCGACGAGATTTCATTTTTTGAACTCAAAAATAACCAGGAGAAAACACAAACAAGAGAGTCATGAGTTTTCCATTTTCAGACTGTCTTTAAAAGGAAAATTTGTTTAACTTTAAATGCATTGCTTTTGATTTGCTGAAATGAACTCAAGCCTCTAATCCAATACAAATCCAAAATTGATTATCAAAATTGCTGAAAGTGTAAAGCTTCAGATTCATCCGCTTGAGCTTTTAGATTTTACATTATTAGATTATTTTAGAAGATTAAAAGTGAGCCTTGGCCTGACTAGTAATGCTTTACTAATTAATAATATATAATAATAATAATAACTAATAATTTACTATAGTAGCAAAATGGGTAACTTAAGCAGGTGTTCTGTTTTTACAGATTCTCAATGGTTTTTTTTTATACAGTAGACGGCACAGTAATCCTACTATAATCCTAGGAAGATTAATAGACCCTAGATGTTACTTGTCAGCTCTTCTTGTCCATGAATGCTGTATCATTGAAGAGTTATTGTGCAACTCTCAATGAATCAGATACTATCTCGTTATCCACATTTAAATATGTCAAGACAAGAATGCGACCTTGTGAATCCTAATGTCTATATTTGTTGTTTTCCCAACACGGCCTCTATCGAATCGTTTTAATCCCATTAAATGTGGATAAATGGTAGACAATCCGCCCTAGTTTGAAGAATAGATGAGGCCTCTTGTTGGTTATATATAAGTATGTTGGTTACTTAACCCATTAAGGCCTGAAGCGCCTGGAAAAAATGCCTCTAAAACCTGAGCTTCAATGCTGACTAAATGACTGATTTCTCAGCCTCTGTAGCAGATATAGGAACACATTTCAAAAAGTATTTGAGAGCTTACACCTGTGGCTCTCTGTGAAATCTAGTTTATTTAGATACAAAAATGTAAAAGTAAAGTGAATAACTATTTTCAATTAAAAACCAGTAAGAAAATAAAGTAATATCAACTTGTGTCAGTGCCTTGATTTAGTCCTGATGTGAGTGTGAAGAACAAGAACAGCATGTAATGACTGTAACAGTCACATGTGGCGGTGATAGTGCTTACAGCGCTGTCAACGTCCTCCATGTTTGCTCGAAGAAATTTCAAAACTTTACACTTTACCGACTCTAATGGTAGAAATGCGGCAATGCTTTCCCGGCGCCAATGTGTTAAGTGCCACATTCCCTTGCTGCTGTTAACACGGTCCTTAAAAAGGACTACACTAAATTAAATATAGTGTAAATGTGCAACAAAAAATGCCCTTTATTTTCTTCAAGGGGTCTCTTGAGGACAGCGACAGCAGAGTGTTACTGGACCATGTCTGCGCTGACTGACATCTGACATCCTCTCTCGCAGTGTGAACTGTGGAGGAAACTGTAGTTTCTATCTTAGCGTTTTCTCTCGGTCCATTTGTCATTGTGTTCTGCTCCCTTGAGGTTGATTACGTGACCATGATGGATTTTTAGAGCCAGAATCAGTCCGAGAAAAATCCCTTTCTGACTTTGAACAAGTGAACAAACAGAGCGACCTAATGTGGAACAAATGGTTCCCTTCATAACAGATAGCAACAAAATTATATCAGACCTTAAGTGTTCTTCTTCAGTGTCTGTCGAGATACACTTTTTTTTTATTAAACTGTGTCAGCTTTCTTTGGCACTGATGATGATGCAGATAATTTGACCAGATTAGATTAAGTGTAGTAGCTGGGTGATGCATTTTGTTGTCCATTGTTTCGATCTACTTTTCATTGTTTTACCTTGCAGTTCTGGGGTTTTACTTTAGATGATTGGGTTCTTAACAGGTTTGTTGTACCTCCATAAAGGATTATGAGGTACAACACCTTGTTAACAGTCGTGAAAAAGTGTTTATTCGGAAGTGCACTGGTGACATGGCGGTTGATTTAAACTCCACGATTCTCGAATGGCCTCATTCATGCAACTAACAATTATTTTCATAATCGATTAATCTGTTGATTCATTTGCTGGATTAATCGTTTGGTCCGAAAATGTCAGAAAATGTTAAAAAAAACGTTGATCAGTGTTTGTCAAACCTCGAAATAACGATGTTCTCGAATGTCTTGTTTTGTCCACAAACCAAAATGATTCAGTTTTAATGATTTCTTTGTTATGTGGAGTAAAGAATTGAAGAAAATATTCACATTTAAGAAGCTAAAACAACAGAAATCTTGTTTTAAACATGAAAAAACCGAAACGATTAATCGATTATAAAAATAGTTGACGATTGATTCAAAGAATTGTTTCAGCCAGTGTAGTTTGGGTTTCGCTTGAAATTGGGTTGATTATGCTGCACATATTTAAACATCAGAGAGAATAAAAATGACCCAAATCCAAACTGGTATAAATTTTTTTTCTGTGATTTGCTCTGCGTCTTTGCTCTGATTTTGACCTAAATCCTCCCTAAAACCTTGTTTGTCTGTTTGTTCAAACAGGATGCGAGGCAGAAGTTCCGCTCCGTGCTGGTGGATGCCACAGTGAAACTGGACGAATTGGTGAAGAAGATCGGCAAGGCTGTTGAAGAGTCCAAGCCATACTGGGAGGCCCGCAGGTTGGCCAGACAGGTCAGTTTGGGTTTCTAAGGCTGATTCTAGGGCCATGTGACCATGGTTTGTGTCGCTGTGTCTTCAACCAGATTTATTCATGACATTTGTTTGATCTGGTCTTCTTTGATCTTACTCAATTTAATGGTCTGGTCTTTAATTCGCTCTTGGCACATGGGCGAATCAGACTTGTTGCTGGGTGAAAACAACACATTGACATTTTGTCAACAAATTTATTTTTGGAGTTGAACTTATTGACTTCACAGTCCTGTTATTATTAAATTGCTGATTTGTTATAGATAAATAATAGAATTAGAGCAATTGCACTTGAATATTGGCCTCTGCTGAATAAAGAGACCTTTGTATTCCCTAGTTTGGTTCTGCTTGGTTTGGGTCAATCATATCCCTATTTTTTTCTTTTTACTTGTTCAGGGATTTTACCAGGTTGAGACTTGTTTTAGTTTTCGAGCCTTTAGTGGTAATTCTAGTGGTAAAAAAAAGTTGATTTACATGCACGATTTACACACCTTTAAAGGTCTGGATTTTTTTTCAGCTGTTTAAACTTTAATTAATTCCCTCTTTAAACAGGTGATGTTTTGCAGAAAATGTCGTTGGCTTTAAAAATGACATTAAAGAGGAAATGTACAGACCGTGTTAGACCTCAGTCTCAGTTCCTCTTGCCTTTCCTCAGGTGTGTGTGTGTGTGTGTGAGAGTGTGTGAGCGTGTGAGCGTGTGAGCGTGTGAGCGTGTGAGCGTGTGTGCGTGTGTGCGTGTGTGCGTGTGTGCGTGTGTGCGTGTGTGTGTGTGTGTGTGTGTGTGTCGAAGCAGCCACCTGTTGTGCAAGTTATGCTTGAGCTGTAGGAGCTGCTACTTTGTGCTGAAATAAAGGGCAATGATGAAAGCATTTCTGTAAAGTAATGCTGTAGTTAAAGTTCCCTTTTCTCAGCGGTAGTCTTTCCCGTTTGAAACACGAGAAATATACAAGGTGAAATGAACACAATTTCTAAACAATCTGAGCATTTATGAGGTCAGCCACTGATGAGAAGGCCTGGCTTGCAGTCTCTATTCCAGGGGTTGAGGTCACACTGAACTTGTCAAACCTAAAGTCCTTGCTTTGTGCATTAGGGCACAATTGTGTTGAAATGGTAAAGGATTTTCCTCAAAGTGTTGCCACAACTTTGGATGCATAGCATTGTCCAAAATGTCTTTAGTATGATGAAGATTTAAGATTGTCCTTCAACACTTAACAGGTGTGTCCAAATGCTTTTGTCCATATAGTGTTTATCAAATGTTGCTCAAGAACTTAATATATCAAATGACGATGTCGGTAAAAGAAGTGCATAGATGTTTCTGTAAAAATTATTTTTCAGAAAACACACCATGTGGTTTTGGTGTAAAAATAATAATAATGCTGATGAGGTCCTAGAGGAACTGAAATGGGGAAGTACAGCATGTGATGATGTCTACTTCCTCTTACCTGTTAACTCACCTGCTGGCCCGACGCATTTCTTTACTTTCACTTCCTGTCTGAACCAGCTTTCCCCCAAGCATACAGCCTGAAGTTTTAAAATGGTGTTTACTAGTTGTGTGTTTCCCTTCCCTGACAATGGAGCCCTCTTTAGATTTGCTGCTGATGGTTGGCTGGCTCAGAGTAAAATATCCCATCAATGATTCAATGGATTGTCTTAAAACCAGGGTTTCCCCTTCTGAATGCCCTTGTTTTGGCGTCTGGAATCTGGGTTTTTTTGCCTTCAACATTTAGCAGCAAATCTCTGAAACTTCATTATTGCTCAAGTATGAATGTAGTTTTGTTGTTGCGACTGTACAAGCTTTTACTTTACTCCCTAGGAAATCTTTTCCTTCTCTTTTCAGCACTTGCTCCATTACTCTCCTGCTCAGTTTGAATAGGGAAAAACTCATTATTTGCTGTAGCAGATAAGCAGCAGGCAGCGGCGGGTGGAGACAAATGACCTCGACATCAAATAAAAGATAAAATGCAGACCAACAAATGTGAGAGTGTTGGGTAATCTACATTTGCATATCAGGCATCAAGCTGGCAGCAAATGATTGGAGAGGCATTGTGTGGGAGAACAATAATGAGGGTTACCCCTGCTGAGTTACACACATCTTTAAATCTTCTATTTATCTTCACAAATGGCGCTGGAACATTAGATCTTTTTGTTGTGTGACCCAGAAGAGACCTTTTTAATCTGAAACGAACCTTTTCCTCAAGGGCACAGTAGACGTTGCATGATCTAAACCTGTGTGTAGGAACAGGGGAGGACAGGTTTTCGTTACTTCTTCTTGCTTCTTCATCTTGGGTTATTCTTTCTCCTGGAGCGGTTCCTCTCCTCTTTTAGGCTTTTTGCTTTGCCATTTGGAGTGAGTGAGCATGTCATGTTTTGATGAGTTAAATTCAATAACAGCCCTGCCTTAGAGCTACAAATTTAATTTACACCAAACTTGACTAATGAAAGGGTGTTTTCTAGCTTTGTCTTTGAACCTAGAACCTTAGCAGTCCTACATCTGAGCCTGGATTTAACTGGGTTAATTTGCCTATTGGATACTGTGATGTGGCCTCAGCAGCTGATGCTTCACTTACTCCCCCTGCTGTGGTTTCATCTGTGTATCATTTTTATATATATATATTTTTTTTCCCCAACCCTGAAGCTCTCTCACACCGTATCTAGGCCAGGTGCGGTTCCTTCACGTCTCTCATGGACTAAATGGCAGTGTCCATGCTGTTTTATAGGAGAAGGCCTCAGTTTTGAAAGACATTATTGTTCATGTTTCTTCTTCACAGGAATTTAATTTGCCAAACACAATGAAGGAGCAGAGATTAAAAAGATAGGGCTTTTCTGGGGGGAAATAATTGCCAAATTAGGTCACTAGGAAAACAGATGCTGTCTGTGGAGACAAACTGTTTTTTGTCATTCCTCTGTGGCTGAATGAAGGAGAAATGTGGGATGTGAGCTCTTGTAGAGGAGATTACCATGCGTGAGGTTTCATCTAAACTGCGTCGTATTGTTTTTATTTTCAAGGTGGTGATGTGAAAGTTGATCTTTCCTCATCAGCCATGACTGACGTGAGTGAGGTTTTTCAATGTCTTTTATGAACGTTTGAGTGTAATTATTGACATGTTATCGCAGCAAAGTGGTCTTTGATGAAAAGAGGATTGAACTCTGGCTCAGTCTGATACAAACAATGTGTGGAAAATGTTGCTGTTGCCTTTTGTGTTTTGTTTCTTCTGTAACAAGTTACCACAGCATGCGTTCTTTGTTTCACGCTCTCCTGAATAATTGAAGGGCCTGTAGAACTAAATTACTTTTCCTCCCAGAGATGGAGAGAGAGAGGATTGAAGCGCACCCGTGTGCCTCTGGAGACTCGTCTCTGTGAAAGTTTTACAGGCTGCATGCAGGGTGATTAAAGTGTGCAAGCATAGAGGAGGAGGAGGAGGGAGAGGGGAGATGAGGATGACTAGTTGGAAAGAGAAAAACGAATAAGAAGAAGTGGTCTGCAGTGGAAGATGGAGGGAGGCAACAGGGAAAACTGGAGCAGTGAAAAATCTGGGCTACAACTGCTGATATTTATTATCAGAATTGGGTGACTAATCATTCAGGGCTTCATACACACTGTATGAACTACAATCTGCATTTTAAATCTTTTTATTTTACTATTTCTACGACGTTCTTCGTGTTTTATTTCCCTTATGTTTTCACCCTTTCATCAGAAGACGGCACCAAATTCAGTTGGTATATTAGTTTCTTTTCAACACGGATAAATCCAACTAAAGAAATAGGAGCTTGTCTTAATTTTTCTCCCTAATGATCGACATTACAAATCCACCGTAAAACATGCACAACAAACGAGAAGTGTTTGAATTATTTTAGATCGCTGCTAGAACAGTCAACAAGACGCCCCCAAAAAACATAGCATTTACAGGGTGTCTTGAATGCATCTCGTAGCTGCCCCTTGAAGCTCAACACGCTGTGAATTCTGCAGCAGTGACTGAATTTACCACAGTCATTGAATGCATCTCATAGGTGTTTCTTTTGGCAAATAATACATATAAAGTAGCTGCATTTTTTTTTTTTTTTTTGATTGTAATGCTTCTCCCTAGTCTATTGTGAAGTCACGTGGAACCGTCTGTTGTTTTGTTTTAATCATTGGAAAAGGGACTTAACTTGCTCAAAGCTAACTTATCTACACCACAATGTAATAAATACGAAAAAGAGAAGAGAAAGAAGGATATAATATAGCATGAAAGTAATGGATTAACCACATAATTTAGTCATTTGTGAACTATTGTGCTTCATTTATCCTGCAGAGCATCTCGCATGCGTTCCAGACTTTTCAAAAGTGAATGTGCCGTCTGTTCTGGAAGACAGTAAAGTGAAACGTGACAGAAGGGGAGGAGGAGAAGTGAGAGGAGAGAGTGATGGAAAACGAGACTAAATCCCTGCAGTGCACGTGGTGGCTCTGTGAGGCTGTAAATAATTTGAAGGCTTGAGTGATTGTTGCTTTTCTTGCATCTTTATCAGCAGTGGGCTTGATAGGCAGACTTTGGTGTCAGAGAAACTGGTCTCGACTCAAATCATAGGATTTAAGAGAAATACACAGACCCAACATGAAAACCACTTATCTGTTCACTAATCGGTGTATAAATCCAGCTTTTGGATCAGTTTTATCTACATATTCTATTTTTCTCATATTAGAATTTTTTACAACCGGATACAGAGGCAAACATATTTATTTCTATGTAAACGTTTGTGTCCTGAAATGTTGAATACATGCCATTTGTGATTAAATTAAAGTTCCAAATCAAGTGTATTTTGGTTAAATGCTTATATAAGCAATATAATGGCAATTTCTTTAAATTCAAAAATTAAAACAATACTTTGCTGCTAAAATTACCACGCAAAATCATGACATTTCGACCTCAGTGTTGGAACAAACTGGTTATATCGTCTGGAAGAATGAGCCTTCGGGGGTGAGGGTCAATATTTTGAGGCTTGTAGTGTAAACAAGACTTGTTTTCCTTTCACTGTATCATGTTTACTTTCCGATAATGGATTTTGCATCATCATCATCATCATCATCATCTACAACTGTATTTATTTGGTTTTTGGCTAATCTCATGTAACGCCTGGCTGCATATGAACACCGATTGGTTAAAAGGCGAAAAGCTGATGCACATCTGTTGACGTGATCCACCTCTTTTGCTCTCGTCATGGACCGTTTACCTGCAATTAGTAAAAGTGGAGAAGCCAGAAGCCTTCAGACCCAGAATCTGCAGATTCACATGCAGTATCTGTTTATAGTGCTACTCCAGGTCAAGTTTTAAATCATGTTGTGACCTTGTGACTGGACAAATTTTCCATAATATACATAAGTGTCCAGTCGTTATTATTGTGGTGTTGATGTGTCCGGGCCCCGGCACTGAAACACACACACACACATACTGTAAAAGACTACTGTAGGTAGCATGTGTGTTTGTATTTTATCGCAGTGTGCGACACAAAGCCGATTACATGACGGCAACAAAGCAGAGGTTGTATGAATCCTGCTGCAGCAGCATGTGGATGTCCCCGTCCATAATGACATTACACCGAGCATGTGGTGATGTCACAGCATCTGCAGACCAGTGCACAAGCTGAGGGGAAGACATTATACTGTCTCTATGTAAGGACATGGCTGACAAGTTGCATGTTTTTACAAACCTATTCAGTGTATTTAAATTGTTTGTAAAGCAACATCTGACATAACAGCATGATTATAAAATTAAAAAAAAGTGGTTTAATATATGAATTTCCAAAAACTAAGCAATAGAAACATAGAACCTCCCCTTTTTGAGGTAAATATAAAATGGTCAAAAATCACAAGCAGCTTAAGATTCTTTGTTTTGCATGTTTGAATACATACGCAGATCTTGAAGACCGTGTTAAAGTCCTCACTTTTTGCCCTGGTGCCCCTTTATCCACAGACAAACACACACACACACACACGAATCAGACCGATTATTCACGTGGCGAACACAACCATGGTATTGTGATGTTGTGTGGCGTGTAATGCCTCAGCTGTGTGGCTTCACGTGATCCAGATGATGATGATGTCAGGGACATCTCGTGTGCGACATCATCGCAACAAAGGGCTTTCTTGTCGCTGCTGATAACGTTTCTAAACCCTCATAGTTATAAATGTGTCAAAGTCAAACTCAACGTGATTGATTCAGGGAGTTTCTCACAGACCGAAGCTTACAGTTTGATACCTTCTTCTTCTAAGTGAAAAAAAGAATATACATATCTATGTTTTTTAAATCCATTTCAACATCTGATCTTTTTAATCTGTTGCTACTTTTAAATGTATGTTAATTGACTTTAAATATTTAGACATTGTCCTAATGAACATGTCTGTGACATGCTTTGGTCAAAACACCTTAAGGGTGAAGCACCATAGCAGTTCAAGCTATCAACATCATAAATGTGTGTGTCTGTGCTGCAGGCGCAGCTCGAGGCTCAGAAAGCCACACAGGACTTCCAGAGGGCAACAGAGGTCCTGCGGGCAGCGAAGGAGACCATCTCACTGGCCGAACACAGGCTCCTGGAGGAGGACAACCGGCAGTTTGACTCCGCATGGCAGGAGATGCTCAACCACGCCACGCAGAAGGTGCCTGTTAAGATTTTAAAAATTTAGATTTATAAAATCTATGACGGAAAGTTGACGAGAGTCTCTCAAGGCTGATGTTTAACCCCCCTGATGTCACAGGTGATGGAGGCCGAGCACGGCAAGACGATGAGCGAGCTGGCGCACAAGGAGACGGCGGCGAAATACGTGGCGGCCAACAGTCGCATGAAGCAGCTGGAGAAGAAGCTCAAACGCACCATCAACAAGTCAAAGTAAGAGTCACCAGCAGAGACGACCACCTCTTGAGTTATTGGATAAAAACCGTGTCCAAATATAATCTTGAATGGGTAAACGGGTTAATTAAGACTTAATGTTATGCCTGTGATTTAAAGCACATCAACATAAATCTTGACCAAAAGGTTGGGAGAATTTGTCAAATTTATCTAATCTCTTCCTCTCATCTCTTTCCTGACCTCCTCCTCCTCTGCAGGCCCTACTTTGAGATGAAGGCAAAGTTCTATCTACAGCTGGAGGTACGTGGTCGCCTCAAACCTTCATCCCTTTTGTGTCATTTTCAAAGAGTTTCTTTGAGGCTGTCGCTCACACGGCCACCACCGCTGTTGTTGTCTCCACTCCAGAACCTGAAGAAGAACGTGGACGAGCGCCAGGCCAAACTGTCTCGGGCCAAAGGCGACTACAGAGCGGCCCTCCAGAGCCTGGAGATGATTTCCGACGAGATCCACGAGAGGCGGCGGAACTCCGCCATGGGTCCACGGGGGAGGGGCGTGGGCGAGGAGGGCGATGGCGTTTCTGGGGACATCTCCAACTTCAAAATGGAATCTGACGGCATATCTAGTGAGTCACAGCAGGACACACTTGCATCACAATTGTCTGCGCCTTGGAGAGTGAAATAAATATCTTAAAGGGCACAAATATAATGCAAAATAAAGGTTTTAATTATTTTAATACTTATACTATATTTAATACTATATTTGGGGAAAAAATAGCAGTTTTCTTCTCCACTTGGACTGGGCAAGGTGTCCAATTTCCTGTCTTAGTTGCACTACAGCCTTAAAGGAGACATATTATGCAAAATCAACTTTTTAATCAATGAAATACTTATATTTGGGACTCTTAAGGACCTATAAGTCGGCAAAGTGTGAAAAAAGATGACTCAGTCATGTTTTTGTGGTCCACCTCAGTCCAAGAACAGGAGATAAAACACACGATGTTGACTTCTGCACTCATTGCTACGTCACAGTGAGACATTCCTGAATTGTTGTCTCGTGGAGCTCCGCTTTGTCCCTAAAAAAACACGAGAGTTCAGGCGAGGGCAATAGTATCTGGAAGAGTGGAAGTCTGTGAAGTGTTCTATTCTTGGCTGCACAGTGCAGCACAGAGTTCTACACAAACTTCCAGCCTCAGAGGATTTACATTTTATATATGATGGCAATAATGAGTGACACTGACGTAGTTTCCTGTGTCTCATTTGCATTTAAAGAGACAGGCACTCAAAAGCGAATGTTTTGGCAGGATGATTGAACTACTGTGGTGCTTCATCCTTAAGGTATTTTGACCAAAGCATGTCACAGACATGGTCATTAGCTTAACTTGGAGAAATAGGATATAATATGTCTACTTTAAAGTAAGAGAGACTGAAAAGGTCTTGTTCAAGGGTAATTGAATGATGAGCTTTATGAGTCACTTTCTTAAGTTAATTGAGGGCAAAATGTCTGTTCCTCTCAATCCCTGGAAAGTCTCATCACAGAGTCAAATGAAAGGTTTCAGAGAAAATTAGGTTAAGAGTCAATCACATACAAACACACAGTGGTAGCTTTGTGAACTAAGGCATTTCCTGTTTAACAGCTGTTGAAACTTTATTTGAGAACAAATACTGACTTCATCTGCAACTATTTTTTATTTTTTAAAGGATCAGTTATTTGGACTATAAATCGGTGTAAGATATTGTTTGTTAGTGTTTACACCTCATCTTTATTGGCCCTGACTGTGTAGTTGATTGATGACGTTACCGTGGTAACCACATTAAGAGTGGAGGTGACCGATACAAAGCACGACTGCGTTATAAATAGCACGTTTCGTCTCGTACAGCTGTCTGTGATGTGTTGCTGCTTTGAAAATGAACACCTGTGCTGATGTGACGTGACCGTTCTATTTTCATCAGCATTTACACACACTCACACTTCTTTTCTTTTTTTCCCGTCTTGTATCTCCACCTCCCTCCCTTGCAGTGGCCTCGATGAGCTTCGATGACGACACGTGCGGCGGCAGTGGCAGCGGCAGCGTCATGTCTGAGGAAGACTCGGAAACTCGCTCCACCTGCAGCCTGAGCTCACCTCCCCGCAGCCCACAGGACCTCATGTCGCCCTGCCCTTTCGGCAGCTCCTCCTCTTCGTCATACATGTCCTCCTCGTCTTCTCCGTCGCCGACTCCCTCCTCCTCCTCCTCCTCATCTTCCCCTGATCCACCGTCCAGGCCCCACAGTCTGGACCTTCCCTCCCCTGTGTCGTTGTCAGACTTCAGCCTCATCTCACCGGTGCTTGGACCGCGGAGTGAGTGCAGTGGAGCGTCGTCGCCTGAATGTGACATGGAGAGAGGTGAGCAAATGGAAAAATGCTTAAAAGATACCATGTTCGATCTCAGTCCTTCATGAAGTTGGTTGTGAATCTTAATGCAGACAGCCTTTCCTCCTGCTCTTAAATGACTTATTGTTATATGCAAAAAATTACACTTGTCGTTCCGTGCGTTTACATGCATGTTAAAAGTCCGTTTTTAGTCAGACTAAGGTACAATAATACCTTAGTCCGATTAAGACTAGCCCGAATTTAGTCGAACTATCTGGATAATGCAATAATGATTACTCCAGCTTGTATGAGCTTAGTCAGACTGGAGTCAGACTTGGCGTAAAGGGCAACAGGAAACTGATTAATCACACACTAACTTATAGAGAGATAGAGCATCACCTACAGAGGCTGAGTCAAAGGCCAAAAAAAATTGCGATTTTCTTCTCCACTTGGACTTGGCAAGGTGTCCAATTTCGTGACGCTGACGTAGTTTCCTGTGTCTCATATGCATTTAAAGACACAGGCACTCAAAAGCGAGCGTTCTGAACAGGGCTGTTTTGGCAGAGTGATTGAACGGCTGTGGTGCTTCATCCTTATGGCATTTTGACCAAAGCATGTCACAGACATGTTCATTAGGACACCAGGGAACTAGCTTAACTTGGAGAAATAGGGTATAATATGTCTACTTTAAGTAAGTATTGGCATCAAAAAAGTTTAGTGAGGTTACTTCACAGGTGGAAAAATAAAAACATTAAGGTCTCACTGACCTTCTCGTCTGCTGTAGGTGACCGTGCAGAAGGTGCAGAGGTGGAGCTGGATAACGCTCCCTCCATCACCACAAACACCACCACCATCACAAACAGCAGCAGCAGCTCCACTGCATCGATGAAGAGGACCTTCAGTCTGGAGTCTCGCTTCAGCTTCCTGAACCTGCGGCGACCTCGACCCGACAACGCCAAGAAAACAGACGGCTGTTCCCAGAAGGCAGAGTCGGGACAGACTGAAGTCGCGGTCAAATGAGCCTCGACAGACCAAAAAACTCACAAACTCTGACTCTGTATGGACTGCACTCCACTGTTGAGCATGCGTGTAAGTGAAAATACGGTGGGGAAAATAGGATATGAACTCACTTCCCAGGCACCGTCACTGTCACTAAAGCTGCTGTTATTGTTAAATCATTTTGTATTGTTTTGACAGAATTGTCTTACTTTTAAAATAGTACTGGGCTGCCTGTTGTAAACCACACAGAGAGGTTCTTCTTTCTCTTCTGTGTTTGGTAGAAAACCATGTGGTATTTGTACTCTCTGGACCTTCAAATATTTAGTCTCTTCACTTTTATTTAGTTTACCTGATGCCTGATTTGCAGTAATTTGCTGATTCAGTCTCAAATCAAAACAGTAACATCATATAAATTTACAGTAAATGCACATAAATAGAAGTAACATTTACTTAAAGTCCCTTTTGATTAACATTTTTGAGATGATAACAACTTAAACTTTAATGCTTAAAAAGGGACTTAAAGTAAAGTGTTGTCTCTTTATAATGTGCTGTAATATATAAATACAGGCTGTGTAAATTGTATTTTGTTTCTCTTAAAGATGAAATGTTGAATTTATTATAATAATAAAAGAAAGCACTTGTCTAAATGAACACGCTGGTGTTTTGATGTGACAGCCTTGTGTTGTGATGTTAAGGTTGGTCAATTTTAGGAAATTAAATTAATGTGTTGCTTTTTACAAATTTAAAGTTACATAAATGGATAAAAAATTAAATCTTAACGTTCAACTTGTTTCTCAAATTTCAACTTTACTGTCAAAGTTTATGTAAAAAAAAATTCCCCTTAACATTTCAACTTTTTTCGTGGTTCAAACTTATTTCTTAAGATTTTAACATTGTTCTCAACATTTCAATTTTATACTTGGTATTTCCTTTAGCAAAAGCCAATGTCTGTTATTGATGGAGGGAAAACAAAAAAACACAGCTATCTCCGGACTACATTTTGGGAACTTTTAGGACAACGTACTAAACCATGACATTTGTTTGATTTTATGGACAACATTCTAAACTTTGAAATTTTATGGATGACATACTAAAATATGACTTTTTTCAAATCATACTATAGTATGTTGTCCAAAAAGTTACAAAATAAAATCTGTCCAAAGTTTGACAAAAGTCATATTATGTCGTCATTTTTGAAGAAAAAAAATTGACACAAAATTTGACACAAACGTCATAATATACTACGTCATCCAAAATGTAACAATTTTTTTCTAAAAAAGGTTTTTGGTCCAAAATTGGATAAAAAGGTCATACTATAGTATGTCATCCGAAATGTATAAATTTTTGTAAATATTTTTTCGGTCCAAAATTTTACAAAAACGTCACTATATTATGTCATTCAAAATTTAAAGCTGAACTAGACCGGAAGTTCCTATCATCCCTGTTTTTTTTGGTGTGTGTCTGCGTCATTACCTTGTTTATGAAGCCTGACGGTTCGAAACAAACAGTTCAGCCATTGCTGAGAACGTTGTGTTTTATTGTAATCTCGGGGCTCAACGAGATCACTGAAAATCCCGTAACAGTTATGTAAACACCGGTTCTCCTGAACAACCGATCGTCCTGCTCCGGGCACTAGTCCGGGCACATCCGGTTGCGTACATTGAACCGCAGAAGAAGAATAACGTCCGTTGTGGAGGTGTTTCGCGAGCGACAGTGTCTTCTGACTCTGGGTCTGACTCCGGTTTAAAGTCATAAATGGGACTGCGGCGGGGAGTCGTGACGAAGCTATTTTTAAACACTGTTAAAACAATGTTTTGATAATGAGGAGCAGTGCATCCGCCGTTCCAGAGGGGGGCGCTGCGCTTCTGAGAACGGATGTGCTGGATAGTACTGGCCAATCACAAGACTCTGTCTTCTGGGGGTGAAAGTTCACTCTGAAACATCGCGGCTGAAAAACACTGTCAGAAAAGAGGATTTCTATCGGCTAGTTTACAGAAACTAGGAGGTTTTTGACCATAAAAACAAGTTAATATATGTAAGTAGACCTCCATAACTAACATTTATGTGCAACAGGACCACTCTATGTGACCTTTAACAATTTAAAAAAAAAAACATTTTGGTCCAAAATTTGACAAAATTGTCATACACAATGTTGTTCAAAATTTGAACAAGAAATTCAAGAAAAATGTTTGGTCCAAAATTTGACAAACATACTATATACTATGTTGCCCAAAATTTGAGAATACTGTCCAAAATTAGATTTTTTTTTCCTAGAAAAATGTTTTGGTCCAAAATTTGACAAAAAGGTCATACTATACTGTCATCCAAAATGTAATTTTTTTTTGAAAATCTTTTTTGGTCCAAAATTTGACGAAAAATGTCATGCTTTACTATGTCGACCAAAATGTGACAATTTTTTTTTATTTATTTATTTTTAATTTGACAAAAACGTCATACTAAACAAAGTCGTCCAAAATTTTACAGGTTTTTTAAAAATCTTTTTGTGGTCCAAAATTTGACAAAAACGTCATACTATACTATGTCGTCCAAAATGTAACAATTTTTTTGAAAAAAAATTTTTTCTCAAAATTAAACAAAAACGTCAGATTATACTATGTCGTCCAAAATTTGGAAAACATTTAGACCAAACATTTTGGTCCAAAATTTGACAAAAACGTCATACTATACTATGTCGTCCAAAATGTAACAATTTTTTTGAAAAAAAAAATGTTCTCAAAATTAAACAAAAACGTCAGATTATACTATGTCATCCAAAATTTGGAAAACATTTAGACCAAACATTTTGGTCCAAAATTTGACAAAAACGTCATACTATACTATGTTGTCCAAAATTTGACAATTGTTAAAAGAAAAATTTTTGGGTCCAAAATGTAACAAAAACGCCCTACTATACTATGTCGTCCAAAATTTTACAGGTTTTTTGAAAATCTTTTTGTGGTCCAAAATTTGACAAAAAAGTCATCCTATACTATGTCGTCCAAAAGTTGACAATTTTTGGGGAAAAAAATGTTGATCTAAAATTTGATTAAAACGTCATACTGTACTATGTTGTCAGTGTTTAGCTCAGCTGGTAGAGCACCCAACAGACCTAAGTCCTCCTTTAAAAAAGGTCCAAAATTTGACAAAAACATCATACTATATTATATATATAGTGTGTCATCCAAAATTTTACTTTTTTTTGAAAAAAATGTTTTGGTCCAAAATTTGACGAAAATGTCATGCTATACTATGTCGTCCAAAATGTTAAAAAATTTTGAAGAAAAAAAATTGACCCAAAATTGGACAAAAACGTCATACTATAGTATGTCATCCAAAATGTAACAATTTTTCAGAAAATATTTTTTTGGTCGAAAATTTGACAAAATAGTCATACTATACTATGTCGTCCAAAATTTGACAATTTTTTGGGAAAACATTTTTGGTCTGAAATTTGATAAAAACGTCATACTGTACTACTTTGTCAGTGTTTAGCTCAGATGGTAGAGCACCCAACAGACCTGTGTTGAAGCCAAAGTCCTCCTTCAAAAAAGGTCCAAAATTTGACAAAAATGTCATACTATACTATGTCGTCCAAAATTTAACAACTTTTTGAAGAAGAAAAATTGACCAAAAATTTGATAAAAATGTCATAATATACTATGTCATCCAAAATTTAACAATTTTTTTGAAAAACTCTTTTTGGTCAAAAGTTTAACAAAGACGTCATAATATATTATGTCATCCAAAATTTGACAATTTTTTTTCTAAAAAAAATGTTTTGGTCCAAAATTTGACAAAAAGGTCATACTATACTATGTCATCCAAAATGTAACTTTTTTTTGAAAATCTTTTTGGTCCAAAATTTGACGAAAAATGTCATGCTTTACTATGTCGTCCAAAATGTTACAATTTTTTTGAAATAACTTTTTTGGTCCAAAATTTGACAAAAACGTCATACTATACTATGTTGTCCAAAATGTGACAATTTTTTTTTATTTATTTATTTTTAATTTGATAAAAACGTCATACTATACTATGTTGTCCAAAATGTGACAATTTTTTTTTATTTATTTATTTTTAATTTGACAAAAATGTCATCCTAAACAAAGTCGTCCAAAATTTTACAGGTTTTTTTAAAATCTTTTTGTGGTCCAAAATTTGACAAAAACGTCATACTATACTATGTCGTCCAAAATGTAACAATTTTTTTGAAAAAAAAAATGTTCTCAAAATTTAACAAAAACGTCAGATTATACTATGTCGTCCAAAATTTGGAAAACATTTAGACCAAACATTTTGGTCCAAAATTTGACAAAATTGTCATACACAATGTTGTTCAAAATTAGAAAAAGAAATTCAAGAAAAATGTTTGGTCCAAAATTTGACAAACATCATACTATATACTATGTTGCCCAAAATTTGAGAATACTGTCCAAAATTAGATTTTTTTTTCCTAAAAAAATGTTTTGGTCCAAAATTTGACGAAAAATGTCATGCTTTACTATGTCGTCCAAAATGTTACAATTTTTTTGAAATAACTTTTTTGGTCCAAAATTTGACAAAAACGTCATACTATACTATGTTGTCCAAAATGTGACAATTTTTTTTTATTTATTTATTTTTAATTTGACAAAAACATCATACTAAACAAAGTCGTCCAAAATTTTACAGGTTTTTTTAAAATCTTTTTGTGGTCCAAAATTTGACAAAAACGTCATACTATACTATGTCGTCCAAAATGTAACAATTTTTTTGAAAAAAAAAATGTTCTCAAAATTTAACAAAAACGTCAGATTATACTATGTCGTCCAAAATTTGGAAAACATTTAGACCAAACATTTTGGTCCAAAATTTGACAAAATTGTCATACACAATGTTGTTCAAAATTAGAAAAAGAAATTCAAGAAAAATGTTTGGTCCAAAATTTGACAAACATCATACTATATACTATGTTGCCCAAAATTTGAGAATACTGTCCAAAATTAGATTTTTTTTTCCTAAAAAAATGTTTTGGTCCAAAATTTGACGAAAAATGTCATGCTTTACTATGTCGTCCAAAATGTTACAATTTTTTTGAAATAACTTTTTTGGTCCAAAATTTGACAAAAACGTCATACTATACTATGTTGTCCAAAATGTGACAATTTTTTTTTATTTATTTATTTTTAATTTGACAAAAACGTCATACTAAACAAAGTCGTCCAAAATTTTACAGGTTTTTTTAAAATCTTTTTGTGGTCCAAAATTTGACAAAAACGTCATACTATACTATGTCGTCCAAAATGTAACAATTTTTTTGAAAAAAAAAATGTTCTCAAAATTTAACAAAAACGTCAGATTATACTATGTCGTCCAAAATTTGGAAAACATTTAGACCAAACATTTTGGTCCAAAATTTGACAAAAACGTCATACTATACTATGTTGTCCAAAATTTGACAATTGTTAAAAGAAACATTTTTGGGTCCAAAATGTAACAAAAACGCCCTACTATACTATGTCATCCAAAATTTTACAGGTTTTTTGAAAATCTTTTTGTGGTCCAAAATTTGACAAAAAAGTCATACTATACTATGTCGTCCAAAATTTGACAATTTTTGGGGAAAAAAATGTTGATCTAAAATTTGATTAAAACGTCATACTGTACTATGTTGTCAGTGTTTAGCTCAGCTGGTAGAGCACCCAACAGACCTAAGTCCTCCTTTAAAAAAGGTCCAAAATTTGACAAAAACATCATACTATATTATGTATATAGTGTGTCATCCAAAATTTTACTTTTTTTTGAAAAAAATGTTTTGGCCCAAAATTTGACGAAAATGTCATGCTATACTATGTCGTCCAAAATGTTAAAAAAAAAATTAAATAATTTTTTTTTTCTAAATTAGACAAACGTCATTCTATACTATGTCGTCCAAAATTTTTAAAAATTTTTGAAGAAAAAAAATTGACCCAAAATTGGACAAAAACGTCATACTATAGTATGTCATCCAAAATGTAACAATTTTTCAGAAAATATTTTTTTGGTCCAAAATTTGACAAAATAGTCATACTATACTATGTCGTCCAAAATTTGACAATTTTTTGGGAAAACATTTTTGGTCTGAAATTTGATAAAAACGTCATACTGTACTACTTTGTCAGTGTTTAGCTCAGATGGTAGAGCACCCAACAGACCTGTGTTGAAGCCAAAGTCCTCCTTCAAAAAAGGTCCAAAATTTGACAAAAATGTCATACTATACTATGTCGTCCAAAATTTAACAACTTTTTGAAGAAGAAAAATTGACCAAAAATTTGATAAAAATGTCATAATATACTATGTCATCCAAAATTTAACAATTTTTTTGAAAAACTCTTTTTGGTCAAAAATTTAACAAAGACGTCATAATATATTATGTCATCCAAAATTTGACAATTTTTTTTCTAAAAAAAATGTTTTGGTCCTAAATTGGACAAAAAAGTCATGCTATACTATGTCGTCCAAAACTGTACAGGTTTTTGAAAATCTTTTTGTGGTCCAAAATTCGACAAAAACGTCATACTATACTATGTCGTCCAAAATTTGACAATTTTTTGGAAACAACATTTTGGTCTTAAATTTGACAAAAACATAATACTGTACTACGTTGTCCGTGTTTAGCTCAGATGGTAGGGTTACTATGTCGTCTAAAATCTGGAAATTTTTTCGAAAATCTTTTTTTGGTCTAAAATTTGACAAAAACATCATACTATATATGTTGCCCAAAATTTGACATCTTTTTTTTTTTTTTAATGTGGTCCACAATTTGACAAAAACATCATACTATACTATGTCGTCAAAAATGTGACAATTAAAAAAAATAATAATTTTGGTCCAAAATTTGACAAAAACGTCATGCTATATACTTTGTCTTCAAAAATTACCTTTTTTAATAAAAAAAAAATTTTTGTCCAAAATTTGACAAAAAAGTAAAAAAAAAAACGGTCCAAAATTGGACAAAAAGGTCATAGGTTACTCATAGTTTTTTTCTTTGAGTTTTTGGACACCATACTGAATTTTTTGTGTACTTTTTGGACGACATACGACAAACCATTTTTTTGGCCTGTTTTTTCCCCCCATTGTTCTTTCTCTTTTTTTGGCTGGCTCTAATACTCCAAAAATCCAAAAGTTTCTTATACTCCAAGAGGTCACACATAATGGGAATCAAGGACAATTAAGTCATTGTCGAATGAGTGGTGGTCAGGAGGTTCCTGGTTTGAGTGTTTGAGTTACCCTTCAAATGCCACAAAGGAATAAAGAAGAGCAGCAACAGAAGTAGATTTTATTTTCTGTATTCATCGACTCTTTTAAACAGATTTAAACAACAAACTCCACATTCCCTCTTCCCCCAAAAATCTCTTGAAACATTCATCCATCCATTTTCTACCACTTTATCCTCCACAGAAGGGTCGCAGGGGGTGCTCTGCTAATCTCAGCTGACAGGGCGATAGGTGGAGCTACACCCTGAACACATACAGGAACAAGCAAGCATCCACTCTCACACCTACGGTCAATTTAAAGTGTCTAGTTTACCTAATTACCTATATTGCATGACTTTGAACTGTGGGTGGAAACCGTAGAGCCCACAGAAAACTCCCTGGAATTTAAAAATGTAATGTAATGTATTATAACAACAATAATAATAATAATAATAATAAAACTCTGGGTGCTATAAATGTTCACTTATATTGCACAGCCTCCTAATTATAGACAGTCTGCACTGAAATAACACGTCTCTACCTTCTACAATCAAGAAAAAAAACAATTTGGACCACCTGAATGGACGCTTCTGAGGTTTGGTGGTGACGGTCATGATAGTTCAGGTGTTTTTTGAGGTGTGGTTGTATGAAGTACTGACGGTGTGTGGCACCCAGAACCAGTAGGAGACAGTCAGGCACTTGTTCAGTGAAAACATGGTTGTGACACAGCTGGAAAAACTTCTCTGCACAGAGAAGTTGTCGATCCACTGCTGCCTCCATTAGTACAGTAAAAATGTGTTATTTTGAAAGTTTGTGATGTAAAATTCTTCCTTCAAATTAACCTAAAATCACAAAGTTATAAAGAATGCAGCAGCTGGATAAATGCTGATTTTCTCTATGGACCTTTTGTATTGGACAGGACAAAACCTCAGCTTCCTGTTGGAAAAGGCTGTCTAATGATGAGATAAAGTGACAAACATATATTTTAGTTCACGTAAACTTAAGCTGATGTCGAATTATGCGGTAAATATTTGGTTAAGTGGCCAAGGGAAAATATCTATTTTCCCTTGTGTTCGTAGCATGGTTTCACTGAGCAGGAGTCTGAATGTGCTATATCTCAGAGAACCACACCTAAAATGAAATGAAATATCACATCAGCTAATAATCAAATTCTAAATCAATCAATTTATTGTCTATGACAGTAAACTGAGTATCTTTAGCTTTTGGATAAGACAAATATGTAATTTTCAGGTTTGGGAAGCTCAGTCTGACACTTTTTGCCATTTTATGAAACAAACAAGTCATTGAATAATCAAGAAAATAAGCAACAGATAATCTTTTTGTTGCAAAATAGTTAATGAAAATAAATAAGCTAAAGTTGCAGCCTGTCACTGCAGCCACATTAAACTGTGTGACGTGTGCACTCAGCAGCTTTCATCTGCACATCAAGGATTCAAGCAATGTAACGTGGTGTGATGTCACGCACTGAACTGAACGCTGTGTTTTGGTCTCGCTTCACAAACACAGAAACGTTTGTGAGCGAACGTCTCTGCACCGAGGTTCACTGTCACAGTGAAAACACTAACAACAATCATCTCACATCCGTCTCTGTTGTGAGGAAACGCCACAGAAAACACACACTTCCCACACCTTGATTGACATCAAATTCAATGACTTTCCAGGACCAATTCCATCAAATTCAGGGGCCGAATGTGCTTTTCCCATGGTGTCCACATTTGCAGCACGCTCTGCATATGGACAAGGATCTTGGTCTTTTCATTTCCCAGGCATCACGTCGTCATTTGCACTCTCTTGCTTAACTTCACTCGCTTGTTGTTCTGCACGGAATCTCACGTCCACAACAAAGGTAGTAATTACGACTCCACCTTTCTTCTGCATAGGTCGAGCTTCGTACGTCAAGCAATGCAGGGCTTGAAACAGTAGGTGGCACTGTAACAAACAAGAGTGTCATTCACATAAATATCAACTTAACACTGAGCTGCTTTGGCAGTGGTCTGCGCTCTCCGAGTGCTTTTCTAATTATTAATGCATTACTTGTCCTCGATTACAAAGCATTTTGGCTTAACTCCTGTTGTTTTTAATGTGCTTTACAAATTACATTTTTTAACACAAAACTGAGGGAACATGAATTCAGACAGTGGATCTGCCATTGTTTAAATTGAGAAACATTTTTTTTTATATATAAGTGCAATTCTGTAACTTATAAGTAAATAGATGATGTGTACTTGGCAATACATTAAAATTTGTCTGGAAAAACACACATGCTCTCTCACACACACACACACACACGCTCTCTCTCACACACACTAACAGGTACATCACATGATACCTGTTTCAATTAGTGCTGACGTGAAACCAGGCAGATCATGCGTCATTCAGCCGTCACATCCACAGACAACAGGAAGTGACATCATTCAACCGCTGCCATACAGGATTCCCTGTGGTGATGCTCTGCTGCACTGCTCCTGAGAAGTTAAACATACATACATACAACCAACTTCAAGGTCACATGAAGAAACTAACTTTCCCTTCATCCTGGTTCACTTTATAAATGAAGAGCTTTTACAATTTTGGCAGAGACGAACTCTTGAGTTTTGTATCGTGGCTGTCGCACAGGGCAATAACATCTTTTCAGGTAGTTTTGCAGAAATGAGAATCTCAAAAATTATCTTAAAGTACTAACTTTCTATCCATTGCTGTCCTCCTCCACTGGTTACACTGGTGAACACCAAATGTATTGTTTCTGTTTTTTTTAGCTGATTTAGGATCATTTTGATGTGCTGAATACAAATATCAATATTTTGCTCAGTCAGGTCAACTTTGTTTATATATGTTTTTGTTTATATATATACAGGTATTTTCACGTCATATGATGCACAATTCTTTTATATTTCTTGCAATAATCAAATTCTGAAGATTTTGCATAAATGGAATCAATTTAGTCAGAAGATTGGATTTTTTCTAAATCAAATTAGCATAAAAACCTGACCTGATTGAGAAAAATGGATGTGATTGTGAGTTATTTATGTCTTTTCAACTGAATTAGGACCATTTTGCATCGCTGAATCCAACAATGTTTTTTTTGTAACCCAGTGTTATGTATTCCAGTGACACTAGGTGGTCATCATTTCCTTGTTGCATGTAAGAATGTTCAACTGAAAAACAGCAAAGTTGTCATTTCTAACTCGTTCCAACTCCTCACGCCCCGAGTTAACGTTTCATTACAGTTGCTCAGAGTATCAACAGTAATGCACTCCTTACTGTTTTTTGTTTTTTTAGCACGTTTGTTATCAAAGATGCTGAAATCACAACAGTAACTTTCTACTTTCTATTTCTGATTACTCACTTAAAGAAAACCACAAAATGCTGCCCTTTTTTTTTCTTTCATTGCATCTACAGCTTTCATTTCCAGGTGCTCAAATGGTTGCTATAGCAACCTGACGCTGACCATGAAATACTTGGGAGCCCATGCATATTTCCATCCAGGATTTCTATGATGCATATTTAAAATGTACATAAATATTAGGGGTGGATATTGCGATATCTTTTGGCGATCAGTATATAAGTATGCATTTTTTTTTTTTTTTTAATCCCATTGTTGTGTGAGCATATCTCCATATATGACTTGATTTGATTTAAATATGATAATATCATATTGTGGTGTTTCTGGCCATTCCCACCCCTAAAACATATACAGTAGATGGATGGAAACACAGTGTCAAGTAGCATGATCTTGACTGTGTGTCTGACGTATCCTTTTAATGCTGAAGGTTCAAATCTTTTGCCACTGAAATTCAGGGGCTTAAATTATGAAAGAAATGCCTCCAAACCATAAATTCACTTAACGACAACTACGTCACCTGAGATACTCATTCATCGACAAAACAGAACCTGAAAAGACTTGGTTGCTTTCTACGGCCATGACGCATAACTGGACACCTCTTGACTGGCACATGGATGTGGTCATAGGATTTGTCACTGACTCGTGAAATCTCATCAGATTTGGTTGATTTATCAGAGCAACGCTGATGCCGTTTCATCCACGTGGTAGAGGGACCTACAGCACAGGATGTGAAAACGTTCGATGGTTACTAATCCATATTAAAGATCAGCTTCATGTCTCTTTACCAAGGAGTTATACTTTGTTGATATAATTTTCCGTGTTGAAGGTGAAGTACACAAAATGTCTGTTAACATCAGCAATAGGAGACAAGGAAAGACTGTGGGAGATGAGGTCAATAGTCACGTTCTCTTTGGGCTTCATGGAGGTCTTGATCACTTCATCACATTCAAACTGAAAAATCCAGACTGTCCCTCAAAGCCCTGGTAAGTGCCGTCCTCTTAATCCCTGCGTCATCCACACCCAGTTCCATCTTCATTGGAGCTGGGAGACCTTGAGCGGCAAGGTGCTGGCAAAGTCCAAGAAGAAAGGTCCTTCCTGTTTGGGGAGGAAAGTGGTGGGTATAACGTTGTAGATGCCCGCTGGGACATGGTCTGCCTCCATGTAGCAGAAACCACATCTGGGGGAAAAAAAGAGAAGAAGTGAAACAAAGGTGTGTTCAATGCTGAGATGCACGTAGATGTGAACTTCATGTCAGTTGTACCTTTGAGTTTAAATATTCATGAGTCTTTGAGGCCTTCATATTGTGGAAAAATATGAGATATTGGGGCAGAAGTAAGGAATAACAACCTGCATTATAATCAAACACAAAGGGGAACTAAAGGAATATACTGTATGTTGGACGCTAAGCACGATGTAACACATCTTAAATGGTTAACATGTCGACTCATGACAATGAGTAAGCATTCCTGTTTGTGGTTAATCAATTTTATAAAAGAAATGCGGTCATGTCTACTGAATCATGAGCCGATCAAAACGGACCGATAAATATCTGGAAAATGATATATTGACCCAAAGACACTTGACGTCTTTGTCAATGATGATGTAATGTGAATGACTGGGATATTTTGAAATGATGAATACTTATTTAGGTTTCTCTACAAGCATTTAAGTTTGTTTGTTGTACATTGTGTCCGTGAATTGAGGTCGAAAAATTAATTTCACATTATTGTTGTGTAATGACGATGATGATGATGATGATGATGGACCACTGACCAGACTGTGAACCTGACTGTGTCTGACAGACTGATGTTTCTGTGCTAATGACTCCATGCCGGGATCGATTCTCTGTTCTGCTGAAGAAAACTTCAAATGTTTTGCAAATTCGGCAGCCATTTTAGCAACGCATTCAGGCAGCTACTTCAGACCAACAAGACGAGGTTCCTCTCTAAAGCCATTTTCAGACAAGAACTCAGGAAAATGTCTACAGATCTTCATCTTTATCTTAAATGGTAAACAAAAGGTAATTTGATTGATTTATGATTTCACTGCTACAAAGATATCATTAAAACTGAATAATTTCAGGTTTGTGGACTAAACTACGTATATGATTTCATGTTGATTTATTTTGTTCTTATCAGTTGATATTGTTCATTATATGTTCAAATAACAATAGATACACTGTACCTGTAATCTCCACTGCTCTTCTTCTGGAAAGCTGCTGGACCTGGATCTCCCACCATCGACACAGTCACCATCTCAAAGCCGACACTGTACTGCCTGCACACACAAACAAATTAACTTTAACAACAGGCAGAAAACTACAGTGGTTAATCACTCTTGGGCGATAGACTGACCTGGATCCTCGGAGCTCGATGAGCAGCGGTCCCGGGCGCTCCAGGTTAATCTGATAGATTGGATTGTGTTTGTATGAATCCTTATAGTTCCCACAACCTCCAGCACTGATCCCCTTCCACTGGCCATTGAACTATAAACAGAAGCAAGAGACACAAACCCAATGACTAATGAAAAGATATGTATTATACTGTACTTGGACGTAGCATCCAAATGAGATGATTACATACCCTTTTGGTGTTTGTGAAGGGATTCAGGATTTTGGAGAAGGAGAATTTGCATCCAGAGTAAACCTGGTAAAAAGAAATGATAATTACCAGCTGGTTTGACAAAAGAACATGAAGAGTTTGTCTGACTGTCACGCACACATCATATAAGATGTACTGGCCAATGTTCTGAAAGATCAGGTGAACAATAAGAACAATTCACCCAAGAACAAACCAAGATTACTCAACACAGCTTGATATATTTATCATCCTAAATGTTACGCCTGACTTTGAAACAAAGCAGTTAATTTATTCGTGACTAATCGGTTTTCATGTTAATATTTCACAGCAGAGACGTCTGTGAATTTATTTCTACTTATATCTCTGGTGAGCAGGTTTTTAGCTAGGATTTTTTTAGAGGGTGTCCCCCCCTGCCCTCCGGTTCCCCCCCCCTCACTAAAGTCAAGGCATTGCAATAATAGAGGGTGCCCCTCATCTGGTGCTTTTTTTTTACTGCGCACCGCCCCTGCTGACTGTTCTTCTCTCTCTCCTGAATTGTGTGCCGCTGTAAGTGGGCTCTCCGCAATGTCTGGATCCAATGCAGAATGGATAATATCTCTATGCGCAGTTATATCCACACATCCATATATGACACATGCATCTTTATAAAGAGGACCGAGTACAGTCGCGATGAAATACAGGGGATCTGAGTAGATCTTAGTAAAACGTGTTGAAAGATTCTCAAGAGCGCACTTTTTATTGTTTTCACGCCGTGGTCTCATTCGTTCTGTAGAAGACGCTTCAGTGCTGTAATTAAGGGAATAATAGAGGCATCAGATGAGCTGATCTCTTTAGTTAACTGCTCACAGGGAGAGAGAGAAGAGAGTTCTGTCACGGGGAGACTTGCATCGCAAAGAGACTTTCCAGCATTTAATAGGTGCTGTTCCTCCGTGTCCTCGCGTCTTGTTGGAATCGTTTTATTGGTGTTCCAAACTGATGTTTTGCGGCCAGCACGCGCCTGTCTATACCCGCACGTCATCACAACATCGTTTCGGTGGTTACCGGGGGAAACGGGAGGCGTCCTGCCAAAAAGTAGGGCGTTTAATTTCTCATTATTTTCAGTACAGGGCACCCTGGGACGCTCGGATGCCCTGCTGGCTAAAAGCCTGCTGGAGAGAGAGTTGAATTCTGGAGAGCCCTTAAACAGAAAAACTGATCTAAGCTCAGCTGAGAGAACAAGAAAGAGGCAGCGAGAGCTGGTCAGTTTAGTTTAAATTATTGATTTCAGTAAACGGCCCTTTTTACTAACAGCTAATTATGGAATTGTAACTGATAAGAACCAATCTGGAAGGTAATGTTTCCAAAGGTCATGTTTCTGTCTGTCCAAACTTCTGTGTTATAGTTGGTAAGGGTAGTGTGGATGGAGGAGCTGAAAAAAAACACCAAACACAAAAGATTTCTCACCCGTAGTGTGTAGTTTATGGTGTTCTGCTTCTCGTATTGGGATACCACCAGTGTGAAGGTGTGTGTCCCGGCACTGGTCAGCCTCATCTTGGTCAGGTAGTGTGGGCTGTTGATGCGGATGCCGTCGATGAAAGGAGGAGGGTCGGCTGTGGAAAGAGCCAAGAGGGTTTTTCACAGGAGAAGTGAACACTGTGGAACATTTTTCTTTAAGAATAAAAACATATTTTTAAAGTCTAGTCTGCTCCTGTCTTTGTGTGTATATCAGAGAAGTATAGGTGCTGTGATGAGGGTTAGGGTGTGATGGATCATCTTGGGTTGTGTGAGGGGCAGAAATAAAAGGGGTAGAATGAAGTAGTGCTGTTGTAGTTGTAGAAAGTGCAAAGTTCCCTCCGAGAAGGAAAGAGTCAGAGTGAAAAAATCAGAGTGACAGGCTATATTATTACATAACTATAAGGTTTTATAGACAAACATAATATGATTTGCAACAGCTGTTGTAGAAAAAAACAAAATGTGTAACATATCACTGTCAAACAATCTATAGAACACATCTCACATTCATGTGATGCTAAGAAGGGACATTGGTCGCACATTTCTTTCTCTCTAAACTTAAACATGCACATAGGTAATTTGAAAATGTGCTGCAGGATAATATCAATGCTATAAAACATACTGTACATACAGTGTGGTGCGGCTATTTACTGTGATGTTCATAAATAAAAAGACAGGGTTAAGAGTATAGACAACAATTAAAAAAAAAGTATTGTAGACATGCAGTCAGGCAGAGATATTAAATCCAGGTCAGTTACAATGGTAGCATGCTAGCTGACATTAGCCCAAAGAGCTAAAAAGTTCATAATCATTTCATTGGCTGTTGTTTTTCTTTCAGCTCTGAAGTACCGGCATAATCTCTGTGTGCACTATTAGATAATATGATTCTTCCAAATCAAGGTTTAATCTGAACGGAACTACTGTAGTCCGAGTCCAGCTAAAGGCATCAAAAACCTCACCTGGGTAGTAAACTTTCTTTCCATCCGTCTTATAAACGACCAGCGTGATAAACTCCCGGTTCTGTGCAAAATCATCCTGGACAAACAAGCACACAGAATTAGAAAGGTGAGACACTAAACTATCATGTCACAGTGAAAATACCAAAATAATAATGTGAAATAAAGTTGGATTTAAGGACACTTTACAGAGTTAGAAAATAAGGGAAAACTTGTGATGAAAGCACGAATGAATGTGTAGAAGAGTTCAAATAACATGGATTTGTATCTCCACCTTGTCAGTGATGTGTCTGGTAAGTAGTACCCAAACAGCAGCGCCACCTGTTGGACACTGGACCTCCAGCTTGAACTGAGGATTGTTGGCCAGACTGTAGACATCTTTGACTGGGCCCTGCTTCCCATCCCAGCTACTGTAGAGGGTACACAAACCACATCACACACTTCAGAGAGGTAACTGTGTTTTTCTGGGGGATACTGAATTGTACGTGCATGCACGCTCCCATTTTCATCTCAAATCGAAGACAATAGGAGGATTATAGAAGCAAAATTTGAAGTTCTTTGTTGACTTACTGATTTGTTAGATATTTCTATTCAAACACTACAGTCTCCAGCTCACAAAGTGACACAAGGATTTGACTTACAGCCCTACTTTGCACAATTCCTGCAATCAACACACACCTGTGAATACAGGAGGACTGTTGGAATAGGGCGGGGTTCCAACTCAGGTAGATGACATCATAATATTGACAGAGGTCCTCCCATGAAATCCAGAAAACACCTGAGGAGCAACACAGGACAGTAAAATGAAATTCATCTCAGTGATATAATAAAATTTAACATGGAGTGATTGGCAACAGATAGTTCAGTCAAATTTCTACAGGAAAAAACAATAACTTTCATCTTATTGTTCTATATTTTAGAAGCCAACAGTGTTCTGGCCCCTACTTCAGCGATCCCCTCACTGGTATACATCAAGCATCTTCCCCACATGGAAACCTAACTCACTAATATTTTGAATAGGTTAAAGTTGTATTACTGATAAATTGTATTCTGAAGTGTCTCTGCTACACAAACTCTACTAATTGCTAAACGTACACATACTGATAGTAACACCAAGAGCGGAAAAGTGATACCATTATCAAACTTCTGTGCGCTCTTGGGGTCAAAGTTGAGGTATTTGAGGAGTTCAGGCGTCCAGTTCTTATCGTCTCGCTCACTGTAGCGTCCCTTCCAACGCAGGTGACTCCAGGGATTCTTCAGCTGCAGGAAACGCATGCCCTGCAAGAACAATCGATCGATCAATCGATCAATCGATCAATCAATCAATCAATCAATCAATCAACCAATCCCATAGTCAGTATGCTTCACATAAAAACAGAAAAAACCGAACACACACATATACAAACAAAGTTCATATTAAATCACTTGGAATAGAAAAAGGGGCTGCAGAAACACTATTTTTCTATTTTTTTAAGATAGAAAAGATTTAAAAAACAAATAAAAAAAATAAATCCTTTGAGAGAATCGATAGATTACAGCAAGTAGAACCAAGAAATATGAGACAAGCAAGTATCAAATGATGCAAGTGTTCAAGATACATTAATACAAAGTAAATAAATAAAGCAATCAAATTTAGTGTCAGGCCAACAGGAGGTAAAATAGAGATAAAACTAATTTATTGGATAAATTAGCGAAATTAAAATGAGCTAGAAATAAAGATTAAAAGTAACAAAAATAAATAGATATATAGAGTATATCTGAAGAAGTGGGGATTGCTGCCCTCTGCCTAAGTTGAAGGCAATCTGTCATGCTGTATTGAACTGGTATGAATGAGAAGTTGAAATGATGATTGAATATCTCAGTGTTTAGAAAGAAATTTTAAATTTGTTCAAAAGGAAATAAATCCACAACGTAGTGCTGCTGACAAATCATCAGACTTTCTGTCCTCCAACTCTTGCGGCTGAAGTTATCCTCCAAACTCCACGCTTATTTCCCCAAATTGATGAATGACTTATTGATTTACAACACACAACTTTATATGAGCAGCTGTGATTTCATTATTTCTCCTTTGCGTAACGATAATGAAATACAACCTTGTAAAGTCATACTGAAGAGAGTAGATGTGATTACGCCAACCTTGTATTCCCTGATGTCAAGAACAGCGTAGGCGTGTGTTGGCACTAAACCCCATCGCTCCCCTTCCTCCTCTGTCATCACCCCTGTTGCCGTGGTGACGAGGACGTCCCCTCTGTGAAACCTGCCGACGAAAAGAGACAGAAGAAGTGAGACATTTCAAACTTAAACATCCAAGTGACAAAAGTTGCGCGAGTGTCCACCTCTGGAAGAGCATTCGGAAGCTGTCGTCTTTGCTGAACGACTGATTGTCAGAGTGCATAGCGATGCGTTCAGGGATCCAGCCGGTGAGCGCGTGCAAGTCGATGTTCTGCAAAATACGCACGGTATGAGTACGATGTCTGCAAAGAGTGAACCCTTAATCCCAACTGCTCACATACACAATGACTGACATTAAGGCAGTAACTAATTATTATTTTCTCAATTAATTGAGGACTTGTTGTTCAGTTCCAGTGTTTACCAAACCTGGAAAATAATGATGTTCTTTAATGTATTGTTTTGTCCAGTTTTAAGGTTTTATGTGTTATATGGAGCAAAGAAAACAGAAAATATTCACATTTAAGAAGCTGAAAAATCAGAAAACTGTATGTAGTAATCAATTAATAATGGAATAATCGTTGCAAACCTTGGACTGAGCAGTTGTACGTGAAATCAGAAGAATCACTCATGGCTTCACTCACCGAGTTGGATCCAGGAAAGTCATAGCCTCCCATCACCTTCATGTAGGCTTTCTCAATCAGGGACACCCACAGCTCGTTCCTGTTGCTGGAGTAGGAGCACAGCATCTCTCCGTTACGATCCACCGGCAGGTAGTCGTCTATTATCACCTGCACCAGAGACCGAGTGACATGGAAAAATTGAGTTTGGTTGATTAATAATAATAATAATAATAGTTCCGGTTATTTTTATGTGCAGTTACATGAAGAAGTGACGGAAAGTAGTCAGATGCAATGTGTGCGCGCACCCTCTACGACTAGAAACAGACAGACTCGCACTCAGTGAAAAAAAATAGTTGCCAACAGATTTAGCCACTTTACAAAAAGACTAATAAAATCGATGCTATCTTTAGAATATGTTGATAATTTTATCTTGAGGTTAGACATCCTTTTCAACAAACCACGGCTCACTGCCTGCACCAAAGAGCATGAGGAAAATGTGTAATTTTTTACAGTTGTTGATCCACTGATTTTTTCCAACACATTTATGCATAAAACTGTAAAAAAAATGATGTTGTCACACTTGGCCCTGCAGCCTAACAAAACCAAATGGAGGCAGGCTTTACAGCTCTAAACCTCTAAACCTGGCATGGCCTTCTACGCCTCCTCCTCAAAAAAATGAAGCAAAGGCAAGAATGTGACGTCTGTATAAATCCAATTTTTCCTGCTGTTTTCATTTAAATGCCTGCTTGTGGGCACGGCCAATCTCCACTAGAGCACAAGATGCACCATGATTATTTTCTTCTCAGGCTTTTCAAGGCATTCTGGATGCAGCCATGCCAGTCTTTGTGTGATCAGCGTTAACGGACATTTTACTGTATTGTCCTGAATGTGATACGTCTTGAACTGTCCTCATCAGTACAGAGAGTTTACAGAGAATTACCTTCCTGGGAACACCATTGATGTGAAGCTTGACCATGTACTTCCCACAGGGGTTGTACTCTGGTTCCCCTCGTCTGTTCTGAGGGTAGATGATGCTGAGACAAGACACACAGAAACACAATCTTAGAGTTGGTTACAATTTTAAAAATTGCGTGTACATCACACTAACACAGCAAGTAGGTAGAGTTCATTAAGTTTAAGGTCAATACACATCATCCCCATAAATAGCACAGTGCCATTTGTTGTTTTCCAGATGGTTTGTCTGCACTTCTTTGCTTGTCAACACAAACACTTTCATCTGAACTGAGCGTCATGCAATATTACACTGTGACGAAATTACACTGGAATTTTTGAGGGAAATGTAGTGTCTTATTGAATTAAAAAAAGTTATTTGTCTGGCATTTCTTTGCTGGCAAGAATAACTCTGTGAGAGAAAAACAGGATTTATGTGATATTTGCCTCAAACAAAAACACTGTACAATACCTTGTGATAAGTTTCTTGTTGTAACGCCTCTCATAGGCTGCACTGATGGCGAGGGATGCCACAAAAGAACAGTCAGACACCACCGTCTGGACAAAAGGAACAATGATCACTTTTAGGCGAGAGTAGGTGTGGGAATGAAGATACTTTTCTGACATATTTAGATGCAAATGAAAAGACTGAGATAATTTCATGACTAGATCAGCTGGATGGTCCCACTCCAGCAGCCACTCTGACCTGTTTGATACTGAAGCTGGATACAGACATGATCATGGTCGGGTTATTGCAGATCTCGTCTGGACGCACCCAGCGGGAGAAGATGGCTTTCTGTTTGGGTGACAACGCCAGTTTCCCTAGTTTGTCCCTGGTAGGAAGAATTAAAAAACACACACTGAAGTAAGGAGTCTGAAGAAGCTTTGTGTATCAACGCCTTTGCTGTGTTGAATTACAACAGCTGACACTTGACACTAAAAATGAACAGTGAAATACAAAACCCCGGGTTTATTAATTTTCTCTAGTATAAAACATAGCATTATAATACAAAATTACTTTCTCTTGTATAAAACATCCAAGAGTGAAATTATTCACAAAGCTAAATCTGACTGGTTTGTCCTGGCATTAATATTGTCTCTGATATTGTGGCTCAAATATTTAAAGGAAATCTGACATTAAATAAATAATTAAACTCATACTCACGAGAAAGGGACAGGGAAGGCAAAGCGTTCCTTTAGGTCGACACTCATAAAGGGAACATAGGCGATCCCATTGACTGTAGATGTGCTCCTGAAAATCAACAACGACCAAAACCAGATTTGTATTTCCAAACACCTATTTCTATTTCATGTGATTTCAGTGTTTCATGCTAATAATGCCAACAGCAGAGTACTGGGAAAAGGACTTCCTGCACAGACCATTTAGCCACTCCAATTTCACAGCAGATTCAAAACATTTCCAGGAACTGTTTTCCTCCACATTCTAGTGAACTCTGCCTATTTCCCGGACTTTTCCGGGTATGGTGATATCTATCAGTCACTAATCTTTCTGCAGAACCATCAGTCCCCCCGTGCCAGCTCACCTGAGCACCTCGATCTCCTCAGACGTGTAGCGACCCTGAGGATCACTGGACTGGACCGGCCGAACCGGCTGGGGATGAGGTCGGTCGTGGAGGCTGAATTCTGGACCGAGGGGGAAAAACTGGCGGACTGGTGCCCCAGAATTGCCGCCACTGACATTCCTGTTTGCAGAGTTCCCAGTCCTGTCCTGAGCTGGAGTTGATCTGGATTGGGACTCTTTAAGACCCTCCGCTCTGAAACAATATTGTGCAGGTGTTGTTTTTGTTTTTTTTATTAAAGCTACAAAACAAATATCTAGGCATACAGGTGGACAGAAATTCAAAAAGGAGAACCCAGGTAGTCTTGTTGCTCAGAGGCTATAATGATGATAATGATCAGAAAATTGACAAATATCTGTTTTGCTCACTTGGTTACAAAATTACCATAAATTAAATTAAGATATTATCTGCTAAAAAAAAATCTTCTACAGTTCGTAGAACTTTTCAAACTTTACTGAGTGATGGTCTTGTTTTTGTGAGGCAGTAATTCAAATAATTCAAAGAAAGACCATGAGATGTGCAGAACTTAAAGGTCAAATGTAAGAAAAATGAACGAAACAACAAACTTAAGAGCAGGGTGCATGAACGCACACTTCCTCTGAAACTGTAAACAAAGCCTGGTCCTACTGACGTTCTGGCCTTTGACATAGGTGACTACATTAAATGTCACATTTACCTGTCTAACGCTTGGCGAGCCAGCTGCTTCAGCTTGGTCTGCAGCACCTGGTCAGATGTCTCACTGGACTGTCAGAACAACAGGAAAAGAGAAAGAAAATGTAAAACAAGTTGAAATAATGTTTGACAGACAGAAAAAAAGAGTATGTGTGTGTGTGTGAGAGAGGCACCGTCTTAATGCAGAGCTCCACAGCCTGAGTGTACAGTTCAACAGCTTCGTCTTCATTTCCCTTCTCGTCTTCCTCAAAGGCCTGGGTGACCAGGAAGTGGGCACGCTCCATGTCTACCTGCTGGCGGGACTTCAGCGGATCGCTCTTCTGTGCCTGGACTGGGGTCAAAGTTCCAAGGATGTGAATAGAGCAAATAACAAACACAATGTAAATAACATGACTGAGGGGCAGGGAAAGTTGTCGCTCAAACTTTTGCAACCCTCTGTTAATGTTTCTCCATCAGTTAGTGTTGATTTCAACTCCATTGCAATTACAAACATAGTGATTTTTTCAGCTTTCTCCTTCCACTGATATTCTAGTAAAAAGGCTGGTGAAACTGGTATCCAGTTAAAGACCGGACGATGTGGGCCAAAATACCACAACCTTGTCTCTCTTTGACCAGTATTAATACATAAATGGATATGACTTAATGATTTTAAGTGTGGTTGTAGGAGGTACTTGCACATAATTAGCATTTCTTATAAAACTTACAAACCGTTGCCTTTGCTCTGCTTGCGCCCTTTGCCAAGAGGCAAGAGGAGACTGGCAGGAATCATGTCAGTAAAAACAAGGCTGCCAGCAGCAACAACAGGTAAAACAGATTTTTGCCAATTCATAAAAGGCTCTGCAAGTGTATGCTGGTTTAGGAATATATTTGCCATTTTATCTCGCTATTAGAGAGGATTTTTCAAACTGGAAGTTTAAGTTTGTGTTGCTTTGTAAACCACTCATTCCCTGCACTTAAGTCCATAGAGAAAATTTGCTTTTTTAGTTTACTGGGACAAACAAGTTGCTGATCTACTGCTGCCTCATATGGTAAGTGTGTGTCACTTCGCTGAAGTCACAAAACAGCCCACTTTAACTGACAGATTAGGACAGCAGATGGATCAACTAGCTCCTATGTGCCATAATAAAAAAACACAGATGGGGGGGGACTAGATAAATAAATCATAAAGAAATATTAGAAAGGGTGTTTAATAAAGAGATAGGTTACACAGTTACTATAGCTTTTTTTAATGTGTAAATAAACATTCAGAAGCTCCACACAGCACTGAATGTTTCCAGTCTGTGGGCACACCCATACAGCACACACCCTTAGTGGGAGGAGAGTCATGGAAACATGCGGTCAGACTGCAACAGAGAAAGTATGTCTTCAGGGTGCAGTTTCTAACACTGCAGAACATCTATTACTACTCAGATATATAACACAGTGAATACATTTGTAAAAGAAAACCTTATTAGACAACACTAGTTTAATCCAAGTGTGTTATTTTTCTTCTGTTTTTTTTTTTTTTTTTAATATAACATTCTAATGATTTATTCATAAGGTCCGTCTTACAACACTGGTGCAGTGATTACTTGGATGCATTATTAACCGAAAAAAAGTTTTCCAAAATAAAATAATAATGGAAAAGGGTCAGTTGTTGTCAGGATATTAATTAAAAATTCAGAAATATGACATCTCAGTCATGTGTTTGTGTATCTGTCAATATGTGCAGGTAGATTGACATTGAAGCAACATTACTCATATAATAACATCAAACAAAACAAGTCTGAGTGCATGTATAATGTTTAATGCCACCTTTTAGCAGGAAGTACCTCATTCAAAAACAGGAAAGCTAAACTATAACAGTTTAATTAAGTGTGTATCTGTTCAGGTGATCTTACCGGCATTATGGAGAGCCTGGACACGATCTGTGTATTCATTCACTTTGTCCTGGATTCCGTCCAGTTTGGACCCTGCCATGCCAGCATATATCAGGGCCTGTGCTGCCTCCTATTGTAAACAAATGCAAAATAAACAGGGGGTTAGGAGTATATGGATTTGTTTTTCTTGATTGTGATCCAACTTATCATCAATGTTACTCTAAACCAGTCTACATCTCTCACTCTTCTTGGTTTTGTTCTGGACAGTCATTCTCGGGTACACATCTTCAAATGTCTTTGATATATTTTTATTACCCTAATTTGTTTCTATTGATTTCTTTATTAGGTGTAATCACAGAAAATATCAAAGTAGTTCTTCAATGCTAGAATGTGGCAGCCACTCTTGAATTGGATTTTAACTTCTCTGCCATCTTACCTTAAATGGATGTGGAATGTTTTACACAATCTTAAATTACTAATAATAATAACAATAATGTTTGAACAAGCAGCATGTAGAAACTATTTTATACCTGTGTTCATTTTTCTTTCTCTTTGTTTATGTCACATCTTCTCATTTAATAACTCTTTGTGAGATTGGCTTGTTTGTTTGTACATATTCAACAGACCATAGTATTTGTTGTTATCATTAACATCATTTTAATAAAACTAGAGGAGACTGCCTAACTTGTGTCCACTCTGTTTTATGTATTGTAATGTGTTCTGTACTTTGGTTGTTTTTATTGTGAAGCGCTGTGTGATTTTATATCTGTGAAAGGTGCTATATAAATACAATTTACTTACTTAACAAGTTTGATATCCTGGGATGTGAATATTAATGACATCCTAGTAATAATTATAATAATTTGAAAACCCAAAAACGTAACAGCAAGAAACGTTGACATAATGCTGGGGTATAAGGGTATGCTCTTTTAGACACACCTTTAAATGCTGAGCTGTAAGTCAACGTTAACTTGTTATAAGTGAGAAAAGCTCATTGCTAATGTTGACAGGCAGCAGCCACAGTCACTCACTTACCTTGTAGTAAAATACAGCCTCGTTGTATTTGCCATTTTGGTCATAAGTAACGGCTGTTTTGGCGAATTTAAAGGCGTCGACCTCCAGCGCAGTGCAGTCCATCCTGAACTCAAGCTGTTGACACAAGCTGCGAGTTTATTAGCTAGCTACCTGGCATGCTAGCTACGGCTAGCCACTGTGATTCGCCAATTTATCACAAATGTCCGTCTTTCACAAGCAGCGCAGGTCGTTTCGTCAACTCTAGTGGAAAATACGGACACTATGCCTGAAGTTTGTCAATATTTCGACATTTTAAACTGCCACTTTAACGCTTTAAATCATCTCAGGACAGGGAACGAGTGTAAAGCAGCTGATTCCAAAACAATCCTATTTCCGTGTAACACATGTTGCGCAGGCGCAGAACAGGTCGCGCGCTGTCATTATTACACAGTGCTGTGTTCAAATGACGTTGTTATTTTTAGAACTTTTGTCAATTTAAAGTCGACACAGTGTTACAGTCGAGCATTTTTGCCCCACAGCAAGAATGCTGCCAGTTTGAATCCCGGTTTTGGGGATTAAGTAAATCGAAAGGGGTCTTAAACTCAAATGACCATGGGGCCACTAGGCATTTAATCTAGTCAGTAAGGGGTCATTATTGACCATGTACAGTACAAAAGCTAATAGTAAAAATGATTGTAGTGGGTATATTCTTTCAAATATAATCCGCAAATTAAAGTAATTTTGAGGGGAAACAGCCAAGAAGGTAAACGCTACAATCAATTATCAGCAACTGCAATATTGTTTGTCAAAATTTGCATTTTGGTGTTTGTATTGGGTTCTCAGTGAAAATGTCAATGGTAAAAGAGACTGAGTTTGCTATAATATACTCCTTATTCTATTCTGAAGGACTCACCCAACAACATATTGAACTCGTGCGGTAAACTGTTTATTTTAATAATAATAAACAAAATATGCACTGCAAATTGTTGATGCCTTTTGTAATGTGCAGTTGCTGCAGTGTTAAAATATGTCCACTAGATGGCGATATAGAAATCAAACATGAGCTCTCCATGTCATCACTGAAAGCATCCTCACAGTTGGCAGAGGTGGAAAAAGTACTAAAATATTGTACTCAAGTAAAAGTACTAAGTAGAAGTAAAAGTAGTCATCTGAAAATGTACTCAAGTAGAAGTAAAATGGAGTTCATTTGAAATGTACTTTAATTAAAAGTTACTTAGTTACTTTGCGTGGGGTGTGAGGGTAGTAGAAATATGACAAGGGGTCAGAAATTCAAAACTATTTTGGAGCTCACGCGCCCGCCACGACACAGGATATTACGTCACTTTTGACGCACGCCCTCTATGTTCACGCGCCAGTGCTGGTGATAATCACATCATCATTCATCTGGTTCTGGTGTATATTTCCCCCCTGTAGGTCTTCATTGTGCTTCATTGTTATTTTTACTAGTAACGAATAGGATTTATAAAGTAACTAAGTACAATACTTAGAGTCAATACGTACTCAAGTAAAATACAAAATACACAAAAAAAAGTATTCAATACAGTAACTTGAGGAAATGTATTTCGTTACTTTCCACCGCTGACAGTTGGACCTACAAACTCTCGAGACTCTATATGAGTATTTCCGTGTGGAATTGAATCGATCCCCTGCTACAGTTTCATATTATCTCAGGTTTTTATTTGTTTTGAAATCTTTAAACATTTCTGTAACTTTTTCTCCAATGGGAAATGAATTGAGGCAAAGGTGAATTTTGAGGCTATAGGTCAAAGGTGATGACATGACTTGAATAAACCCTTGTCTTCATTATCTGAATCCATACCTTTACTACAAACCTCTTATTTTAGGGTCGCCATTTTTGATTGACACTTCATGACATTTCTGGAAGATATGATACAGTGTCCACCAACCTTGAGGAGGACATTTGAACAACAGATATAAAAGGCTGAAAGGTCAGTGAAGATATCGAGGAGCTCCCTTTTCATTTTTATTGGTTGGTTTTTATCCTCTTGATTTGAATCTTAATGTCTGATGTGGTAATTCGATTTTGATATCAAGCAATTTAAATGTGACCTTTCATCTGTTGCTGATCACTATAATTGTAATCTTTTGTTGTTTCTGCATTTTAGTGACAAACTGTGTCTTTTATTGATTTTTTTCCCGACATCAAATCTGTTCATTTGATACTGTGTCTAGGAAAAGGAGAGTCAGTGATGAAAGAGTTAACCTTGGAAATTACATCACTCCCTCTCTCTGTCCTTTCCCATCTCTTTCAGCTGTTCTACTCCACCCACCCCTTCATGTCATCTCATCTCCCCCTCTCTATCCCTCCATGTCTCCTCTCTCCTCCTTCTCTGGCCCCCAGTCTCCTCCCTTTCCATCCCTCCTCCCCTCTTGTCCATGTGTCCAGCCCCTTCGTTAATTCCCATATGAAAGGGAGGCTTCTTGCTGGCAGTCTCACAACCAGTTCCTCACAAGAGCCACGCACACTCACATCGTGACCCAGGCCTGGACACAGAGCCACTGCCAAATAAGAATCAGTGTATCTCCGTGGGAGGCCTTTGTTTGTAACAGTGACATGGAGCTTCACAGAGTTCATAAAACCTTCCACCACAGTCACCTGGGTGAAGAAAAGCACCAGATGCTGGACCTGAACCGACGTCTGGAGACCTATCTGAATCGGGTCAAACTCCTGGAAGAGGAAAATGGTCTGCTTGCAGAGGAGATTGGAGCTCTGAGACGCAGCAATCGTGGAACTTCAACACGGAGGAAGGGCATGGAGGAGGAGTTGCGGCAGACAAGGCTGGAGCTGGATGCAGCCTGGAGGGACAAGCGCCACACTGAGATGGAGATTGGCAAATTGGCTGAGGAGTTCCAAGCTCTGGACCAGCAGAGACAGGTGGAGGCTCAGTCTCATGTGAAAGCCAAGAAGATGGTGGAGCAAAGCAAGAAGGAGTTAGAGGAGGAGCAGAGGGCACAGATGTGGCTGAGAGAGAAGGTGAGTCAGCTGGAGCACGAGATGAGGCTGCTAATTCAAAACCACCAAGAGGATGCAAACCACTTAGAGGCCACACTCACCTATTCGAGAGCAACAGCGCCACCCATGATGACTCAAAGGGGCAAAGACCAGACACCAAACCTCCAGCAGCTCGGACAGGAGTACTCCCAGAGGGCCAACAAAGCATGGCAGGAGGCAGCAGAGGCATATGAGGGCCAGTTAGCTCAGCTGGAAGAGTCACTTGACCAGGCCAGGAGTCGTTTGACCCAGGTCAACCAGGAGAAGAGTGAAAGCCAACTGAAGCTCCGAGCCCTGGAGAAGGAGATCACTTCAGCTCAGGACGTCAGAGTGCACCTTGAGAAGAGTGCAGACCAACAGTGGAACAAACACAGCCAGGAGATCCAGCGACTGCAGGTAAACCCAGAGCAGCTACACCTGCTCTTTGGATGCTACATAATCATTTTTGTTATCCCAGTAAACAAACTGCTATAAACCACAGGCTTCATGCTCAGTAAACAGTGGAGGTAATTTTAGTTCAGGGTCACAAGGAGGTCAAACACCCATTAACACTTTTAAGGACAATTACGCTAATTTCTCATGGTTGAAAGTCTCAAACCATTGAGGCAAGTCACAGCTGTATGTCTTACAGCATTAATAATTAATTTTCTGACCTATCTAATCCCATCTGAGGACTTTACCTTCTCTCCAACTCCATGAACAACTTTATTTTGACGATGTAAGAATTCTTTTGAGTCTTTTTTTAAACCCTTTCCTCTTCCTGCCGCCCTTCCTGTTTTTCCAGACACACTTGGAGGGCCTGGAGTCAGAGCGAGAGGAGCTCGGTGAGCAGATTGAGCATCTGATCCAGGAGAACCGAGGCCTGCTGCAGATGAAGATGTCTCTGAGTCTGGAGGTGGCAACGTACAGGTACAAGGCACTGTTGACTGCTTTTACACATCAAGGACATTTGATTTGCACCACGCCACTGCATCATACATATATACGGCATACATAAATACATAAAAATAAATACTGTATTCAACCGGAGCGGTGCTCAAACTGCCACAAACAGGCCACAGAAAAGATTGCTGACCTTTAACAAAATATTTCATCATGTAACTTTCATTGTTTGTTTCTTGATTACAGATTTAGATAAATGAGGCATAATCTAGTGAAATTTAATTTAAAGATTTTTTATTTTATTCTATTTTGAGCAAATAGGTGTGTAATATAGGCTCCCTGTGCATCCAGCTAAGCTATCATCAAAACAACTCTTTGGAGCAGCATCAGCCTCTGTTGTCCTGGTCAGAGTAACTTTGGCGCTCCATTCTCCTCCTCCCCTTCCTCCTCCTCCTCCTCCTCCTCGGATTATTGACCCTCACCCTGCAGTGAAAAGCTACCCATTAATGAGCAGTGGGAGTCTAGAATAACACCAGAGGGGAATGGGAGGAGCACAACTAGAGGACACATTTCAATGTCATCCACTGCACATGAAACTGTTCATACACAAGCAGGTTTTTGTAAAGGTGTGCAGATACAAAAAAAAAGAAAAGAATGGAGACTGATGTGGTCCACGTGTGAGTATGGAGACAGTGGTATTAATGCTGCATGAGCTGCTCATCTGCGGTCACGCTCTCTCTCTCTCTCTGTCTCTCTCTCTCTCCCTCTCTCTCTCTCTCTCTCTCTGTGTGTGTGTGTGTGTGTGTGTGTAGGGTTTGTGTGCTGCAGATGGCTCCTCAATGGCGAGGCCTTTCTGTCATTACCATAACAACAGTCTTCAGTCTGTTTCTGCTGCTCAAAAAAAGTTGCCTCTCCTCAGACATTCTCATACACAGCTCTGTTTGTAGCTTCATCTATGGTTCAATTAAAACAAAAAACATGAAAAAAAATCGTAATCTCTTGGCATTCTTACATCTCCAGAAACCACAAATAAAAATAACCTCTGTATTTCTGCTGTTGTCTGTCTCTGTAGAGCTTTACTGGACAGTGAGAGCCTCGGGGGAAACATTTCCCTGTCAAATCCATCAAGACGCATCTCCAACACAGGTAATTATCTAAATAAACAGCATCCATACATCAGCACCATGTCAGCGATTCCACCTGCTGTGGTGTTTAGAGCCTCACCATAAATTCTCTCCCTCTCCCTGTAACATCAATGCTCACCCTTGTAAAGGTATAATTTCACTTAGTCTAACTAAAAGCCATCAGAGTGTAGTGCAGTGGTGGGTGCATGTTTGATATCATATTAGATTAATTGGAGAGTGCAGGCTGGGGGAGGGGGTCGGCTATGGAGGCTGAGCTCGACAATTTTGGTCCTGTAATGTAAGCCACCAATGGCAGTCCCCGAAGGTTACTGAGCCATATGGCTTTAGTTTCCAGTAACATATACGGCAGTAAAAGGAAATGACAATCAATATCTGCCCATTAGTGTCCAAACTCCTCTTAGAGCATATGTTTCAATCATGCTTTGGGGGAGCAGGCTATCCAACATGTCTCCATCAAACATAGATTTCGAGGGATTAGTTGAAGAACTACTTAGCTCTATCAGGATGCAGTGTATTTAGCAGAAGAGGAGAAAAATATTCCTTTATTCGGTTAGTACTGTCGCTCTCTTTTTTCAATAAAAAAGTAAATATTTGATGTTATGTTTCTAGGAACGATGGCTATCTAGTAATGGTGTCAAACAACGTTTTCCCGTGGGAGCATGTTGCTTAAAATGGAAGCAACAGCTGAACCGAAAGACAGCTGTTCTTTGGTGGTCGCCATGTTGGATGTATACGAAAGCTGTTCAACGTCTCATTTCCTTTGTCATCTTGTTAAACCCTCCTCTAGCATGCCAGGAGTTCTTCTTAGATTCTGTAATTGGCCAAAACAGTGTCCTTGCCAGACGTGTGTGCAGAGGGAAATCTAATCAATGGCCGACTCAGCTGGGTTCACCCAGGCTACCTGTGCCCATTACTGTGAATATATATAAATAATATTGCTGTCTGTTAGACAACTTTTTGTGGGTTATCCACAGGTATCAGACCTCTAGAGCAGATAAACTCAATGTGTATTTATGAGCCTTGCTCTTCTCCTCCACAGACGCAGGATTATCTCCTCAAAGGATAAAAACAAATTACCGAACCCAGCTATCGGCGAGTCACAAGACCACTTCAGTTTCACCTCGCACTGCTCTAACAAGAGCAACACCAAGAGCTATAACAACAATAGCACCACTCTGCAGCAGAAAACCCACAACATTCAATGAAACCCCAAATATTTCAAGGGAACCTCCAGATGCAGCAAAGTCAGCAAAACAGGAAAGCCCTTATCCAAAAATTCTGCAGGATGGGGCTGTTGAAAGTTTCAGACCCCAGGAGGTTCATGAGAAAGTCACCTACGCTGAGCCTCTATCGCCACCTAATGAGCAGGAGGCTGAAATAACATTGCAAGACAAAGAAGCTGGAGAGGACAGGAAGGATGTGGCTGATGGATCTCCTGAAGAAACACCAATCATGGAGTGTGCTGTCAGTCAACTTGTTGAGTCAGGACTCAGCAGTGAGCCGCTCCTCGTCAATGAGGAAGTTAGTCTTCATCAGTTTGCAGAACCCAACCTGATCCTGCACCATGTTGGGATGACGGAGAATCTGCATGTTTTCTCAGATGAATCTAATAAGGAAGTGATTGTTGAAGGCCCGACTGAAAATGAAGATACGCAACAGCTACATAGTTCAGTTGAAGTACTGGGGCACAAGGAGTGTCCAGAAAAAGAAATCCAGCATGAGGAAGGGGAGTCTTCGGATTCTGAAACAGAGGCAGTACTTGAACCAACATTTGAATCCAGGACAAGCAGCCCAGTGTCTGAATGTGAGCCAGGAGAAAGTGAGTTCAATCAACTGACAGACTTAAGCCAAGACAAAAACAGCTTTGAAGACCACGCAACAGATGAGGCAAATGTTGAGGATAAGTTGTACCCTGATGGAGAAGAAATGGATACATGGGATAGTGTAATAGAAAGGAAGGTCGTACCGAACACAGACGATGCCATAAAAATGGATGAAGCAAAAACACAACATGCTGAACCAGAGGAGGACATATCAGCAAGAGAACAAAAGCAGGAAAAGAAAGAAACTTGCCCAGACTTAGGTTTAGCATTAGGTGATATTGCTGCTTCAGTGACAGAAGAAAAAGGAGACGATGATGGACAAGATGAGTCGTTACACCAAGAGAATGGAACGCCTCCTGATGAGAAAGAAGACAACGAAGAGGAGGACTCCCAAAATGTCTCGGTGTCATGGAGGACAGAGATAGAGAGTGACAGCTATGCTCAGGATAACACTCTCGCGGACACTCGTCCTCTGATTCGATACAAAAGTGATGAAACTGATGCTAACGCTCAGGCTTCTCACGTGGACGAGAGTGAATCCAGTGAAGGTGAGCTGGAAAAGATGAAAGAGATGGAAAGTGGAATGTGGAGCGAAGGCAAGGCAAAGAGGTTTGGAACTATGGAAGATCTGTGTGAAGAAGGGGAAATGTTGGATGAGGAATATGACCTGGGTTATACTCATATTGAGGACAGGGATGTCAGCCACAGTATGGCTTTTAGCAAACATGATATGAATGATACAGAAAGTGCAGGAGAAATAATACAGGAAGTCCATGAGGAATATGTGGATAAAGACCAAGAAGAATGTACCGAACCCAAGGCAACCACAAAGGTGGACTACGATGAAGAGATTGAGACAGACAAACTTGTGGAGCAGGAATTAGAAAACCTCTCTACAGACAGCTTCTGCACTCACTTTGCACAGCAGCAGATCAGTGAGAGTGAGGATATGCTACATCTACAGGACAAGCCTGTCCAGATGATGGCAAATGAGCAAGAAGACGATCCTGCAGTCGCAGTAATCAGCCAACTTGCATCGGCCACTACAATCATAGATCAGTCTAATGAAAACCTATACGTCAAAGATTTGAAGCCTCTAGCTGATGAGGTGGTTGAAAATAAATATCCAGCAGATACGTGTGCTCCAGAGACAAGAGAAGATGACGATGAACAGTATGTGTCCATGGTCAAACATGTAACAGAAGAACTCCTTGGCCACAGTGACTGTGAGCCTGATTTGGATGAAATAGATGCAGACTCAGTGCCTCATGAACACCTGCATGATGTGACTGTCCCGACTGATGTGAAAGAAGTTACACCTACAGGAGCATCTGAGCCTCAACAATATCTAGATGATGATGTTGTAGACTGCCCTGATCCAGAAAAAGCCGAATGGGAAGTCCTGAAGAACCCAAGTGAGGAACATGATCACAGATTCGATAAAGTCCTCTTCAGTGACAGAGGCTCTGATGAGGGTGTTACAGTGCATGAAGAGGAACCCATTGAATCCTCCCCTGACAGCATCCCAGGAGAAAGTGATATATTTGTGATGAAAGACTCAACACAACTCCTGAGCACTCATGGGAACGACAACAGCCTCCCTGGTGACTTCACCTCTCGCATGAAGAATGAATTCTGGGCATCCTCCTTGGAGACTGGTGCAACTTATCAACCAGATGCTGCCTTTAATCAACAAGCCAATCAGAATCTCCTGTTTAGTGAGAACCTAGTTTGGGGGAATGCAGACAACCCAAATGTGGTTAACGGGAACAGTCTGGTGGCTAAAAAAGAGCAGGAAGCGACACATTCCGAGGTGAAGCAGGTGCTTAGTCGGATTGTTGTTGACCACTCTGAGGAGTCCGAGGTTGAAGCTGAATCCTGGTCATCTGGGGAAGAACCAGTATAAAACAGTATTAACACTTTGAGTTAAACCAGTTTAACACTTGATCTGTTTTAGACAGTGGACAATTATGTTTTTGGTAAAATACATTTACTAAAAAACCCAAAGTTGTGCCTTGGTGCACACCTAAGTGACACTAACCACCAATGTGCCAATTTAATTTTCTCTTGCCTTGTTTCGTAGACATTTTCTTCTTCTTCTTCCTAATTGTTCAGTCTTTCAGAGTGCATGTTGCAGAGGGAGATTAGGAGTTTCTGCATGAGGGAACAGCGTAAAGACAGAACAAAGAGTGTCATTTGAAAGTCAAAGAGTTTATTGATCGTTGCCTAATCTGATTGTACTCACTGATGAAAATCAATGAGACAAGGAGGGTAGGATTCCTTGTATCAGACAAACAGGCAGTGTCTTCTGCCAGTGAGTTCTCTCATTTCACTGGGAAACAATTGATCACCTTTGCATGTGCCAGAATGAAAGGATGGTTCATATTCAAGATTAGCAACATAAAATTGCAAAAATTGTTATTTATTAGATGGAGTACCCAACTGGTTTATCATTTTACTTCCATGAAACTTTTTGTTTTGCTTTCAGTACATTGAGAGTCCAAAATAAACTGCAGTGATACGCCCCAGTCTCCTCGTTTGATTATTTTCATATATTATATTAGTTAATTTTCATTCAGAATGTTCACTTTTCTGGTGAATTTGTTTTAGAATCCTGTTAGCAGATCAGAGGCTGAATCTATGTGTTTCATGACCCAAGACAACACCTTGGATGCACCCTTAGGTCAAATGTGGTCAACAGTTACTCATACTACACGTTACACTCAGGAAACCCAAGACAGCTTGTTTTTGTAAGGGGATTTTTAATTCAATACTCAAAATTATGCTTGAAAAAATGAATATACTGTTGGGAATTGTGGATTCAAAGCTCTAAGATAGCTTGTGCCGGTTAGCATGAATCAAGTGCAATTGCTAGCTCTGTTTACTAGCTTGCTTTCACACACGCACTTAAGCCTATAACTCCTACTTTCTCTACAACTGATGGAAAATATATAAATATACTGTACTGTCTTTGTAGGACACCACCTCTGAACCCTGTCATTCTGAAGGCTCATCCCTGGGCTGGTTCTTTTCTGTTGAGACATAATTGTTTGATTCTCCTAAGTAAGCTAGCCTAGCATGTCAGAATGACAATGAGATTCGTAGGTGGTGTCCTGGAAAGACGTACAGTATTTATGGAGAATCAAGTATAAATATTGGGTTTAAATGAATCAAGAAATCCAATTTTCCCTACAAAACATAATTATACTACACCTAAGAAACGAAATGTTCTCAGGATAATTTTAATTTGTCAGTAAATACAGTGTTGGAAACCAGACAAGGGTGAATTCCAATTCCTTGCTTAACCCTCAATCTTAACCCTCAATCTCAAAAATGCGCGCTCCCTCTAGTGCAAGTGCTGTCCCGATTCTCAGAAAAATTAAGTTGAGGGGCAAGTTTAAGGGCTGTATCGCCCTCAATATTGAGATTTTCCGAGACTACCCTTGGGAGCAAGGGCTACCCAGAATGCATTGCGCGTTTTGAACTAACAAAGATGGCGTCGAAAGCAGTGAAACGAGTGCGATACAAATTAAGTATTTTCTTTGTTAATAGAGATATAAAAATAATGAAAAACCATTGTATTATCTTAGTTTAGGCCCTTATTATGGATTACTGACGTCATTGTTGCGTAACATTTATTTTTATTTTACGATCTTTTGTCAATAGCCGGCCGGTGCGGACAAGCGATCGTTTGCTATCGTTTACTATTCAATAAGCCGTGGTGTGTGGTAACTGTCAGCTGAATATGTCCGTGGTTGTGGTATTTGTATGAGTATCATCTTATAACTAACTGACAACCTAATAACTTGACTGACAAACGGATCGCAATAAATAATCGTGACGTAAATGAGTTATTCTTCTTCTTTTTTGGAGTTGACAGACTGGACGCAGCTTTCGCGTTATTCTGCCCCCCACAGTCTGAAGACGTATCTGCATTTAAGGGTGAGCTTGAGGGTTAAGATTGAGGCTTAAGATAGGAATTGTAATTGGCCCAAAACCCTGTTATGGATAGGAGGACACTGGTTAGCAATGACTGACGTCAGAGGCTTCTAAAACTGAACCTTTTCATAAACCCGTGACATGGTTTTCATCTTTACAGCAAAGGTCAACAAACACAGCTGTGTGCTGCCTTCCAGCAACATCCATCCCCTGTTTCCTTTGGGCTTTACACTGGCAGAGGCTCTGAAGCTGTGTGTTTGTTAAGTGTGTGTCCGGACTTGGCCTCTTCCCAGCTTCACTGATCCCAAAGCAGGCGAGCTAACAAAGCAGCCCCAGGGCCCTGCACAAATAATAGCCATCCCATCAATCCATGGGGTGGTCAAGGAAAAAGAATGAAGCCAGGAACAATGTTTCACCACCACCACCACCACCCACACCCGCTGTCATTCATTAGTCAGTTTACCAAACAATGACGGCTATTTTTGCTGGTGCTCAAATTCAGGCCGGAAGGAAAGCGCAGATGTCCTTGTTCACTGTGGGACTGCTGAAGTGCGGGTGTGGTATAATGGCATTACGGCAGCTGTCTGGCATGTCTCTTTTCTCAATCCATCAATAGAGCTTCTTACCAAAGACTCCCACACTCACTAATCATGATAAGAGGGAACATTACTGCTTCCAGAACAGCAGCAATGTGCTCGTTCACTTGGATATGCTTCTTCTCCGTGTTGTGGGAAAGAATGTGTTTCTACTGTCGTTTTAGTTGTTGTTTCAGTGCCAACATATTAACACAGACTTTTTTAATTAATCTACCTCTACTCTATCTTCTTCCATTTGAAAACTGTTGTCTGTGATATTATCTTTTGGATAACTTCCTGTCTGAACTTTCCCCTCACCTTCCCTGTGCACTTTTTTCAGTCAGGAGGGACATTTATTCACAGAAAAAGAGTTTAAACAGTAAAGAGAACCATCTCGTAGTGCAGGTGTGTCTCCTGACTGGATAACGCCAGGGTTCTCAAACTGTGGTACATGTACCACCAGTGGTACTCGAGCTTCCTCTTCAACTGCTTATACCGGGGTATGTGATCGGAGAGGAACTGAGGAATTGTTGACCAGAGTGCGTACACTCTTAGAAATAAGGGTTCCAAAAGGGTCCTTCTACAAGGGCTGAGGTTCTACCTGGAACCATTTGCTTCTGAAAAACCCAAGGGTTTCTTGGTAACACTAATGGTTCCAGTAAGAACCATTTTGATCCAGAGAACCCTTTAAAACCCCTTTCCTGAATAAAGAGTTTTAAAAGGGTTCTCAGAGGAGCCAAACAGGGTTCTCCTATGAGGACAAGCCGAAGAACCTTATATGGTTCTACTTAGAACTTTTATTATTTATTAAGAGTGTAGAAAGTAAAATGAATTGAATTGTCTGAAATGTGTACCAGTGTGTGAAGTCTATGTGAGGAAGAGGAGGATGATGAGAGACTGTATTTTAACGTTGGTGATAATGGTGTTACTTTGAGAGATCAATATTCTCTCATGTGGTATTTGGTATAAAAAGTTTGGGAACCACTGGGATAAAGGACACCGGAAAAGTTTACATTTACCATCAGAGTGTTTCTATTTAAAATCAACTTTAAAAAGCTGTTTTTTTTATCATGTAAGGATCTCAAGAAATTAACAAAAAAAATAATGATCTTTGTGCTCGACAGGAGTGACCTCTCTCAGTCTGACCTGGGATTGGTCAAGAACTTCCTTCTTCTCTCTGGAATTATATGATTTACATTACAGAAAAGGGTTATTATGGAATCATTAACACATTCTCAATTACGGCGCAGTGTTGAAAACACATATTTTCAATATATTAAAATATGGTTTGGCCTTAACTCAAAAATGTTCATGTTTGAGTAATTTTTTTTTGAATGAAGGTTAAAGTTTGTCTTGAGTTAATGTAGTTTTATAAAGCGTGTGATCATCATTTTTTTTTCTAAGTATACAAGTATTTGTGTGGCTGTGTCGATTCTGAAAACGTTCGGGTCAAAGCAGTCGTCGCCACTGAATCATCCTGGAGGTTGGATTTATCTTTTCTTTGCGGCATGAATCCGTTTATGTTTCTTGGCAACTTGATGCAGGAAAACCCCACGACCGAAGGTCAGAGCAACTGACAACAACACGCGTTCACCGCTCGCCAAGTTTCACTAACAAGCTCCCTGGTTACCACCAAACTTGGCACAGCTGCTGATCAAGATGCAGTGACATATCAACGTGGTGAGAGAATGATTTCCGGAGAATTCGGAGTGCTCGATTGTTCACCTGCTTCTTTTTCTCAAGTATTTTCTTCAGGTTTTTATTATTCTGATGTTTCTGACACATCCTGAGGCCTGGGCACCAACATTTTGTGCATTTAAAAGCATCAGTCTCATGGAAATAAGTACAGTTTAAGATAAAAATGCAGCTTAAGTGGAGTCATTTCTGAGAGGCAACACTGTCTCACAGAGATGACATTCCCACAAAAATAAATTCATAAATACATTCACAAACTATGTAGAAGGGACACATTTTAAAGACTCATATGTACAGCTTTTCTCTTCACATTCTTGAGCAGGTGCATTTGAGTGGAAGACGAACCACATTTTACTCACTGTAAACATTTATAACCAGGAAATGGTTATCATCTCAAGGGTCACGCAGTTAAAACACCATGACTTTGTTACCCTCAGTCATTTAAATAAGTAACAGATTCCATTTAGAACAAGCTTAGAATGTAATATTTAGAAGCCGGACCGTGCTCCACTGCTCCAGTCTTGACCAATGGCTGTCAGCGATTGATTACTTACTACATGAGGAGGTGTGAGTTCAGTCCATTAGGAGAGAAGTCAGCCTCTTTCAGCTCTTTGTGGTGGAGTCTGTGCACATATGTGACCTGCCATCAGTCATCCTGTCTCCATTGATTCACTGTGTAAATGATGGAGGAGGAGGAGGAGGAGGAGGCGTCTCCCCACTTCAAATGTCCATTACATCACGTGTGTCTATATGTGAGCTGCAACAGTACAAGCAAACGGTACATAAGCAATAAATCCATATCTCAACTGGACACTGAATTAAACGCAATTAATTTGATGCTTCCAGAAATTCCTGTAGCTTATATATACATGTATATATATACATATATATACATATATATGTATATATACTGTAACTTGTGTGTGACTAAAACCTTGTTAATATTGATTCAGTGCAGGCATCAATCAATCAATCAATATAGTATATCAGTACATTTGAAGACTAGTGCAACATCTCTTGTTCACCAATGCATTTTTTATGAGCTGGTCAGCATTAGCTGACAACATGTTTTCACACACACACACACACACACACACACACACACACACACACACACACACACACACACACACACACACACACACGCGCACACACACACACACACACACACACACACACACACACACAACGTGGCTGGAAAAGTGTACAGGAACATCTGTGGTAAGTATGGACCTGAGGTCCCAGGAACAAGATGGAAGATGCCTGGAAAGGTGGTTGAGCAGGACAGGGGTAAGATCCTGTGGGACTTCTAGATAGTGGCTAATCAACCAGACATGGTGGTTGTCAATAAGCAGCAGGAGCGTGGGCAGTAGTGATAGATGTGGCGATCCCAAGCAACAGCAACATTAAGAAGAAGGAACACCAGAAACTTGAGAAATACCAAGGGCTAAGAGAGGAGCTATAAAAGTGGAGAAAGGCATATGTGGCCACAGTGGTGACAGGAACACAAGGAGCTGTGACCCCCAATCTGGGCGAGTGGTTCCAACAGTTTCCAGGAACAAGATCTCAGGAGGAACAGTTAAGCTACTGCGCAGAACCCTCAGGCCTCTTGTGAAGGACCTGAGCTTGAGAGGCTAAAGGGCCGTACAATAAACGGAGTCTTTCAGAGACGGAAAGATTATTCTGTACGCAAACATCTGGTGGGAGGAGCTGAGGGGAAAGAGTGTTCAATGATCTATATAATAGATCTATATAATAGAAGCAACGACAAACAAATTCACCTGATGACTCCAGATTTAAAGGTGCCATATGTAAGAATGTGGCCAAAAACGGTTACTACATTCAAAATTCAAAATACAGAGGTCTTTTAGGTTTCGTTTTCTGACGTAACTGACAACCCGTGGTTGCTCGGCAGCTGAGACTCTACTGACTGCAATGATTGGTAGACGGCGGTAGGTGGCGCCACATGCCAAAACATGATTTCAAAACATAAACATGATTTGTGGTCTGCAAAATTTTTTTTTTAATGCAAATATTTTGGCTGTACTGTTGTTGTTGGTGAGTTCAGTTTGTTATATGAACATTATTCCTGAGTCTCTGTGACATATTAGGAGGATTTTATGGCCAGTTGCTTTAGATTTATTACATAATGTACCTTTAAAGGTGACTAGTGCAGTGCCCGTAGGAAGTATGTATACCTATCGTGGGAACTGAAGAAGATTTTTCAGTTATGCTAACACATGATAAGGAACGTAAAGGCTAACATAATACAAACACTATGCAACCTCATTAGGCACAACACAAATGTGCCTAATGTTTTTATGAAGAAAGTCAGCTCACTGTCAAAGTGCATCAGGGCAAATGGATCATTTCCTGAATTTCCAAAATTCATTAAAATTATTCCTTAAGAGGTTTGCAAACATTTTCAATGCATCCTTGTTCATGGCGACGTCGACTATAATGATGGTAAATTTCAAGTCATTCCGAGATACTTTTTGTTTTTTTGAAGAAAGTCAGCTCACTGTCAAAGTGCATCAGGGAACAGAACGCCAAGTTAGCCGCAAAGTATTTAGCATGCTAATGCAAAATAAATATGTTCTTGCGTATTGGTGAATTGACACCTTGTTGTTTCAGTATAACACCATATTCTTCGGTGAACTGTGTTGAAATGTCTCACTCACCGTGAGGACAGCCTCTTCACTCCCACCTCCCTGCTCAACACAGCGCAGCTGCTGCTGATGAGCCACTGCTGGTGTAGCGTGATAAATCAGTGAAAATTTAAATTCCTCAAAAAAATGTGAAAATCAAGGATGCACACCATCGGGCCATGCTCAACACATATCCAATGTCTTAGGGCGATCTGACAGTCAGCGAGATACAGACACACAGACGCAACTATCTTTATGATGTCACGGCATAATGACACGCCCCTCATCATGACATCACTGCGAGACGTCAGTTAATTTTTGTTCTCCATGTTCTTTTGGTTCATTTGTACGGAAGCGTATTGTTGCCACACATACAAAAAAGTGGGGTGTTCAGTATCGCATTATAATGAGAAACTATCACGTTATTTCCAGAAAAGATGCTTTCTCGTTAGAACAAGATGTTTTGACGTTATATGGCAGCAATACGCTTCCGTACATTAGTCCCTTGTGGGTCATTAGCATGTTGCTACATGTTGTGTGTGTGTGTCCCAGCATCATCCCCTCATGAGTCACTGGTCTTTATTAAAACAGCAGAGGTTGCACCGCAGACTGAAATCTGTCAGCGACAGCTGCAGCGCAAATCCTGGACACAAAATAATCCCTCACGAGGACAACGTTAGCAAAGGTCGCGATCTGGACGTTTGACTTCACAGTCATGTGCTTTGTCACGGACGAGCGCCGTTGCAGAGTCACCGCTATCACCATGACTCAGATCTCCACTTGTTCTAAAGATAAAAGAATCATTTGGCTCCAAATTCGACCTTTTGACTCACATGTGTGTGTTTGTTTACTTTTATTTATATATATATCCAGTCTATCTTTGTGGGGACATTTTTTTGTCTGGGCCCCACAACTTTAAAGTGCACTGGTTTTAGGGTCAGGGCACTGAGTGTCCTCACTAAGAGACAAAGACAAGTCATGAATTTCTATGTGTTGTTCGTCTTGCTGCTGCAGTTCCGCTAGCATACAGGCTGACGTGTCCTTAACCCGAAGGTGTGTGATAGAAAATGTGCTGTATGAACGTGTGAGGGAGCTTGAAAAACACTATATAATACAAAATAAAGAGCATTTAAGACAGAAGACATGTTGAAGATGTGTCTCTGGTGATGGACACGACGACTCTGAGGTGACTGTGCAGCAGTCAGCTGGCAAGGAGCAGCTGGTTTTGACACACACTTTTGCCTCGACAGGACGCTAATAATAAACACACACACACACACACTGTGTTTCCTGATCTCTCGTGTCTCACTATGACCCACACATGAGCGACTTTTACGTTGCATCTAAACTGTTTTCTCTGTAGATTTATATATTTATATAGATGTATAATCTTTCAAAGTCTGGAATTATTGTTGTCCTTCATCAGAAGGGACGTGTGTGTGTGTGTATGGGTGTGGCCCCATGCATAGCTAACTTCATTTGCACAGACTGATTAGATTTCTGCTGCAGACACACACAAAGAGACACACCAAAAAGACACACCACACACACACACACACACACACACACACACACACAGAGAGACACACACAGAGATGCTCTCTCTCACACACACATGCACACAGACAAATACAGACAGAGACACACACACACGCAGACACACACTCGCTGAGATGAACACAGACACAGAGACGCAGAGACACACACACACACACACACACACACACACACACAGACACAGATTTCATGAGTAAGCAATGTAATTTAAACAGATATATAACGAAGCATAAGTTTTGTGATTAGTTTGGCGTCTTCAGTATTCCACATCTTTTATATTATGTATATATCTGTGCCTCACGTGAAATTCATCTGTTATTTATTTATTTATTTTTCTTAGAAAAAAAATTCATGTATTCTATGAACTGCAGCCTTTGTCCGTCCATTTCATTACGTCCCTAAAATCTGATTTAAGCAACGTAAACATAATATCCCCCCAATTTTTCTTTTTTAAATATATAATTTAAGGATCAATTATATTTCACTTTATATGAAGAAAAATAATGATTAAAGAAAACATAGCAGAGAACCTGAACCGATGATAAAAGAGGTTAAAATAACACGTACGCTCCATTTTTTACATAATTTGAAGTCTTAAGAACCACACTTATTAATTCTTATTAATATCGTTAATAATATATATATATATATATATATTACTACAGTTCTTTTTTTAAACTGTCTCGCATGTGAACACGTCAGTCAATGAAACAATCAACTGAAATTCATTGAATCACTTGTGGGCCTTTGGCAGCTTCACTGCATCACTGCAGCTCCTGACCTGAAACACACACACAAACATTAGAGTGACCTCTTGTGGCAGAAGAGCGACATGTCACCATTAAGGAAACAAGACTCAGATGCATCTGAAGGTCAACTTGTCTATTTAATATATAAAATACGGTAAAACATACGCAAAAAAGGGGGTGTGGAGGGAGGGGGAGGAGTTGGAGGAGAAGGAGGGACCAATGATACTTTGGTACAATAACAAACACTTGTTTTGTAAAAGCAGTATAGAATTTGTAATAACATATCAGTGCATACTTTATTTATGAAAATATACACAAATTGTATATCATTCTCCAAAAAAAACAACAACAAAAGAGAATTATCTTTACAACAAAAGAGCAGACTAGCCGAAAACACAATATATTAGCTATAATTTATTTAAAACTTTTTTTTTTTTTCGTCAATTTTTCTTTTCTTCTCATTATTTTCTGTGTGATGTATATTTGTGTTGATATTACATTGTTTATTTCCTAAAGCATGATTCGCTCGCCTCTTGCCCATGCAATGACATCATTGTGTCTGGTCAGAAATAAGTTAGACGTGTCACACTGTTGACCCCCCCGCCCCGAAACCACGCCCCCGCGCCACTCCACTTCCTGTGACCATATATGGACTAAACGTTTTTGTACATTTAACTTAGAAAAGTTGCAGCATTGAAGCGATTCCGTTCCGTCTGTCACGACATTACAAATCGTGCAACATTAGTAACACACACCCCTTTTTTTCAAAGAGAGAGAAAAAAAACAAAAAAAACAGAAAGCAAATCCCTAAGAGAGAAAAAAACAACAAAAAATATATATATTTATAGAATATTTTATATAATAAAATAAAGACAAATTCCAAATGAAACAAACGATGCCTAACCTACACAACAAAACAAACAGAATTCTATATCATCCTGCAGCTCAGTGAAAGCTGCCATCATCGTGATGATAATAATAATAATAATATTAAATGTCAGAGAACAATTAAAACAAACTGTCACCAGCACAAAATAACACTGGAAAATGAGTGAGACTCCTAAACATCATCATTATACAGGAGCAACATTGAGTTTTTCTTTCATTATTATTATTATTATTATTATTACAATAATTTTAATATCTTCTGGGAGGAATTTCAGGTTCTTTAAAACGTTTTTCTCAGCACGATTGTCTTTCAGTTTTTTTTGGAGATCACAGCGACCCCTAGTGTTTCATCACCTGCAGCAGCTCCCGGAGTAAAGGACGCCATTTTGGTTGCTTATTTGGACAAAAACGTGTATGGCTTTAAGCCGTAAAACAGAACATTCAAACTCTGCCGTTGTTTTGGCGCACAATGGCCTGGCACTGTTTTTTTTGTTTGTTTTTTTGTTTTAAATGTACATATAAAGAGGATTTTGATTGGTTAGTGCTTGCGCTGGAATACATTTGCATAACGCGATTTGTTTGGCTGGTGTTGGGTTGTTTTTTTTATGTGTTTTTGGCGCGAGTAAAGCAAAAGTGTGACGTGTGTTGATCTGTTGCGGAAAAGCCAAATACTGGATACGAAAAGAAAGTACTAACCCGACATACCCAGGCTCCTCCTATTGGCCAATACCAGCTGTCAATCACACCGGCATTAAAAAACTGACATCATGTTCTACCGAAGAGGACTTCTTACGTTACTTGACGTTAAACAACTGAGACGCCCCCTAGAGTACAGTATGAGTAATGTATGATCATGGTTTTTGTTTTTGTTCGAAGCTCAGGGCACAACAGTCGTAACAGTCAGAGTGTTTCCGTCTCAGAGGTTGTTTATTGTCGGGACGCGAGAAAGAGGACGATGGCGGGGTTTAGTGTGTCACTAGGTTCGGGTTCAGAGTTATGCATCGGATTATTTGTGGTCATTTTCAGCGCTGATATCTGGACGTTTGAGCAGAAATGGAGCATCTAAATGTGCGTGCGTGTGTGTGGTCTTGAGATTATGCCTCATAAAGATGGAGGGGGGTGACAGGCCGATGATAAGAAAATGGAAAAAAAACACATCCACTTTCACTCTTGACCCCTGTGTGTTCAGAATATCTACCCGTTTATCTAAAATCACATCCTTCACAGCTCCTCTGCCTTAAAAAATAATACGAAATAAAAGTCAGCCAACCAGTGACGGGCGAGGGAGAAAACCTTAGAATACACATGGCTTTAAAAAAAGAGATAAAACAAACTGATGGACTCTTTGATAAGCTGCAAAATAAATGACTTCTACTCAATAAGTAGTGATTATAGCACAGAAACAGGGCTTAACTGGCTTTAGAGTGTGAAACAAAAGTCAAAATGATGAATTATCAATAAACGATCATATTATTATTATTTTAAATTAGTTTTTTGGCTCTTCATGTCACAATTACTTCATATCGTTTTCTAAACAGATTGAACACATTTAAATGACATTAAATTAAATTAAATTAAACCATAATTTAAACGGGGGTCGACGAAGACGCCGGGAACAGAGGCCGTGTTTGGCGAATTTAATTAATTTAAATAAACGATATGGAAGTTCATTATTATTATCAATAGTAATAGTAATAATAATAATAATAATGATAATAATAAAAAGTGCACAATTTTGTCTGATTGTATCAGTCTAACTCTGTGTGTGTGTGGTGGGGGGCGGGGCCTCAGGTAAAGTGAGCTCAATAAATCAGTGACGAGAGTCTGAAGCAAACGCTCGCTCAAAACAGCCCCCACAGCTACGACTTCCCTTTTCCGCCTCTACGGCGCCCTCTTGTGGACATAAAACACTTTATATACACGCATAAATAATTTGAAAACAAAAAGAGAGCGCTCCGCTGAGAATCAACGTTTGTTTGTTTTTTTGATGTTTGTTGTCGTCTCCTCACCCCCCAGCAGCTGCCTTTTCCACCGCCTCAAGCTCTTTAAATATAGCTATTTATATATATATATATATATATGTATATACTGATATATATGATCTACTTTTTAAACCTTCAAGACACCTTTACCCCCCCACCCCCCCGCCCCTGTCTGACACCCCGTCTCACAAACAGAAGCCACAAAGGTTTACAGACTGCTTATATACACCAGCGTTCCTGTGTCTGATGACCAAACTGAAATTTGTCCAAATTGCTTTGTTTTGCTTTTTTTTAAAGAAAATTGAGGTAACAATCCCATTTACACACACACACACATTGCAACACACACACACACAAATTGTTCTCATCATCTGTTGTTGACACGGTGTGGGAAGAAGGAGGAGCGTCTGTGTCACCGAGCTATCGCAGCTCGTCCCTGATTCAATGCAAAGTCTGTACCTCGGAAACAAATCACGTTCCTCGTTTGTGTTTTTTACAGCAAATCTTCACAGTTCAGGTTTTAAGAAAAAAACTAAAAAAAACCTGGGGGGCAGGTGGGTGTGGCGGGGTGCGGGTGAGCCGACTGTCCTCTGCAGGGCCGAAGTGGGTCAAATTGAGTCATTATTTTTATTTATTTTTTTCCTTTTAGTGTCTTCATATTCAAAACCAAATCCAAACTCTAAAAAAAAAAAACCAACAAGTTCGAGACGGAACGAACAAAAAAAAACTCCACGCTTAAAACAAAAAAAAAAAAGACAAAGAAAAGCTGAGGCTCTTCAAAAAAAACGAAGCAACAACGGAGAGCGACAGCAGCCACGTCCTCCACGAGTGCGGAGATCTGGACGGGTTTTTGTTGGCGCCGATTCGAATGGTGGCGCCGTCACGTTCGACCGACCCTACTGTGGATACATGGACAGTGAGGACAGTGAGGACAGTGAGGACGTCCCCAGGCCTAAAGTGGCCAAATTTAGTTTTAATTTCCACAGACTGAGGGGAAAAAAATTGTGATTTAAGTTCTTTATGATTGTGTAACAAACCGTCCTTGGTTTTTCCGTTAATTTGTGAGTGAGAGCTCAGCATTTACTGTGTGGACAGTTGGGTCGATGAACAGTGTGTGTGTGTGTGTGTGTGTCACTGGGGCTGGTAAGGGCATGTACACAGGCCACAAGTACACATCCTCCATCCGTCCATCCGTCCCTCTGCCGGTGTCCCTTTATGTCACCCAGTTTTCCAGTCTCATTCTCTTGACGTTGGTCCCGTCCTGCTCCTGCGGCTCGGCCGATGAGGGTCGCAGGAGGACCATGGTGGGCTGCTGGGCCCCGGCGCCGGCCTGGTGGAAGTCGGCGGCCCCGGCTCGTCCCAGGGCGCCGTCGTCCCGGTCGCTGCCGTCATACGAGCTGCCGTTGCTACTGAGGCTGTCGACAGGCGAGCGACCTTGGCCTCCGGCCTCCAGGCGCAGGGTGCCGGGATACGCGATGGACACCAGACCTTGACCCAGGCCTCCTCCTCCTCCACCACCACCCACTCCGACTCCCCCGATACCGCAGGTGGAGCTGGGAGTGCTGCGGTCGCGGTTTGGTGAAACAGGTTCGGACTTGATGTTGATGTTGGGGTTGGTGTGGACTGTGAGAGCGGCGCCCTGAGATATGTTGCCCACCGGCCTGGAGACACAGAGAGAGAGAGAGAGACGGAGAAGGAAGACAAGAAAATGAGTGAGAATCCAAACAGTTCACTAAAGAGTCTGGACCAGTGGTTCTCAAAGTGTTGTACGTGGGCCTCCAGTGGTACACGAGCTTCCTCTGGTGGTACTTAGGAGAAAAATCAGTAATACTGCTCTACGGTATATATCACGGTATGTGATCGGAGTGGAGCTGTTTCGTGTGTCGAAATGAAACAAATAACAATAATTGAATAATAAATCTTAACCTAATATCACTATGTGAAATCTATGTGAGGAAGAGGAGGGAATGAGCGAGCAAATTATCTTAATGGGAATAAAACTTTCTGTAGCTCACTTTGTTCGACCTATTAACACCACTGTATTTTAAAGTAGACATATTATACCCGATTTCCACAAGTTAAGCTAGTTCCTGGTGTCATAATGAACATGCTTTGGTCAAAATACCTTAAGGATGAAGCACCACAGCAGTTCAATCACTCTGCCAAAACAGCCCTGTTCAGAACGCTCTCTTTTGAGTGCCTGTCTCTTTAAATGTAAATGAGACACAGGAAACTACGTCAGTGTCACTGAGGCTCCGGCAGCTAACAGCAGTTAGCATTTGGAAAAGCCATCCGACTCTAGCCGGCAAATTTGCCGTCATATATAAAATGTAAATCCTCTGAGGCTGTAAGTTTGTGTAGAACTCTGTGCTGCACTGTGCAGCCAGGAATAGAACACTTCGCTGACTTCCGCTCTTCCGGGTACTATCGCCCCATCGCCTGCACTCTTGTGTTTTTTAGGGACAAAGCGGAGCTCCATGAGACAACAATGCCAGGAATGTGTCATTGTGACATAGCAATGAGTGCCGAAGTCAACATCATCTGTTTTATCTCCTGTACTTAGACTGAGGAGGAGGAAGTATTAAAATGATTAAAAATGCATTGATTTTGCATAACATGTCTCCTTTAACATTTTAACAATAATGGTATTACATCGAGAACTCACTTACTAACTTGGTAGAAAAGTTTCAAGAACCACTGGTCGAGACCATTCTTACAGTCACATTAATGCATCATAAACTTGACTTTTATCATGATTCCAAAATACGACGCAGGGCGACAAACCAGGCGAATGTCGGGCTCTGGTCGACAAAGACAGACAAAATTACAAACACGACCATACTCAAGGTCACATACATGCACAATCCAGAAGCCATGCAGCCTAAACAGTCACGCTGCACAGCAGGGATGGAAAGATGAACACTTTCATCATTAATCGCCATAAAAAGATCTCAAATAAGTTGGTTAAGGGGAGATGACATAAAATAACAAAGCATTTGTGATTTATTACCTCAGGACAGCGAAAAAAAGAGATACTGTATGATCTGATGATCCACAGAGAGGTAAACTGTGGGACACATGACACCTCTGGCCACTAGGTGGAGTGGTTTGTCCAGTTTAAGAGTCAGACTGAGAGGAGACTCAGCAACACATTTATTATTGATTTATTTAAGTTTAAGCCACTTCAGTTTCCAAAACATCAAAATAAAGAGAGTTTTCGTTATTATTTTGATTATGTTAACGTAACATAGACCTCAGACTTTGTATTTGCAATCGGTCAGTTTTGAAGTTATGTTTGTTTTTTTTAACCCAAAATGATGTGGAGACAAAGTCCCCCATGATTTATTATGATCTTATTTAAGACTCAGTTTTACACTTATTTTGAGTTCCACATGAAAATCTTCATATTGTACCACCTTCACGAGCAAGCTTCTAAAATCACTGCTGCTTCACACACACCACGCCATGTTTGTCTCTATCAGGTTTCACCAACAAACAAACAAACAAACTGCATCATATCTCAACCGGAAACAGGACCACAACTCTTTATTAATTATTCTTATGTGAAGCAGTAACTTTACATACTGACTATAAACGGCGACAGCTGTGAGGAAACAACTTTTTTCTCACGGTCAAAACAAGAAAGTTGAGATTTGCAGCTCTGGCAAAGCACCATTAACGCTGAAATAAACAACTTTTCATTTAAAACTTGTCGTTATGGCGTTGAAACTGACTGCGCAAGAGTAATGGTGATGGAAAAACAACAACACCTCCCGTGTTTATATTGATCCCCCTATAATTCTTGCTTTCGCTTTATTGTCTTTGCCACAGGGAGGCAGTTTTCACGGAAAAATTATGGCTCGATTTGCAGCGAAAAAAAAAAAAACCACCCCAAAACAACAACTCTGTTTCCAAATTCTGTTCACGTGGCCAGAGCAAAGAAAGACAGAACCTCACATAAGTTATGTTATTACAATGCCACACACTTCTCTGCAATAGTTCCTGCTGATTTGGTGTGTGAGTGGTTGTTTCTTTTCTCCGCGTGTCGTAAACAACAACAAAACAAGAGACACGACTGAAACTACACTGCAGCCAGAGAACAGGTTTACACAGCCCTTCACCCTTCTGTTGCCGTCGCCGACGGGATTTGGCACGCGTACGTCTCGTTACCGTAACTCCTATAGACCGTTTGTGATATCTAGAAAACTCAAAAACTATGGACTGGCGAGAGGATAAAGTGGTAGAAGATGGACGGATGAACAGCGGAATGCAGAGAAATAAGAGCTTTGCTCTCATGTCATTACGGTAGACCCACAGGACCAATCACAGACAAGATTGTCAGTACTGTATTCCCTTAACAGTTGAGTAAGCGCAACGCTCGCGCAAAACAGCCCCCACAGCTATGACTTCCCTTTTCCGCCTCTACGGCGCCCTCTTGTGGATATGTAAGATATTGAAAGTAAAAGTTATCTTGGGGAAAAGGGGGCAAATAATTTGACAATAAATCCAGGCTTCCTGATTATCATTATGGTCATAAGATGGTTAAATGTCTTATTGCGGGGCGTATGGAGTCTCCACTGCCCCCTACTGTCTGTTACCAATCCTGCGAGATCAGGGCGGCGGGTCTCGTGAGAAACGCAGCGATATCGGCATTTTAGACGTTCATCGTGGCAAAAAAGCAACGGAATACAACGAGGAGGTAGGTAGTTGGAGAACGTGAAGAAGAGGAAACGACTGAGATAACATTGGAGCGGCTTTTTTTAAAAAAAGCATGCAAAACGGCACAAGTTTTTACGACGAAAATACTCCCAAACTGTAGGGGGAGCTCAGAGGAGGGGGGAAAAGGCGAAAACACGACCAGACTTAGAAAGTCCCGGTTTAATGACCAGGATATCTGTAAAAAAAATTTGTTTAAAATATTTTTTTATTTTTTTTTTAAGGCACAATTTTAAGGAACGACTTCACGAGAACGTGAGAAACGCGAGACACGGAGCCATGTCTGTGTCACTGTCTGTGTCTCTACCTGCCAGCCTTCTTTGATCAAACCCTCCACCTCCTCCTCCCCCTGGCTCTCCTCCTCCTCTTCTGAGTCAAATCTGTCACTGATCCAAACCTGCCTGTTGACGCTGCACTATGGCTCATTCCTCTGACGGTGTTGGCAGGCTTTTTTCAGCATGTGCTCCTCTTTCTCTCACTCTCTCTCTCTCTGTGTGTGTGTGTGTGTGCTTCCAGCGTGACTTGGTCGATCTGAATGTGATGCCCCCCCAATTACTGTGTTTTTCCCCCTCGGGTGTGTTCTAATATGTCATATCATGAGCCATCTGCAGCACTGTATCTCTAATACTCCCTCAATTACTGGCAGACTGAGAGGAGTTAAGATAAGTCTCCTTCAGGCGATCTGGGTCTGTGACACACACACACACACTTCCCGCCGTGCCCACTTCATCAAACCTGCGAGTCATGGCTCGAGCCATTGCAGGTAGATGGATGAAGGTGCCAAGGGGGGCGCCGTCGTTATGGCGAGTGAAAATGGCAGCGTCAGCGGGCCGGTGACAGTGATGAAGGCGAGGAGAGAGGCAGTCTGAACACCCCCGCCTCCCCCCCTCCCTCACCCGCCTCCCCGAGCGCTAACAAAACAGCGAGCACAGCCAGAAGCACACACTGAGTTCCAGAGTTCCAAAGCCGTGTGAGATGCTGAGATACGGCCTTGTTTCCCTAAAATGCTTTTTTTTTTTTGCTTCTCTGAGGAACAACAAGCAGTAATTAAAAAAAAAAACTATTTAATTAAAATCCTAGAGATTTATTGACACATTAGTGAAGCTTGACTCGTTACTCGTCAATTAATAAATGGCTGTACTCAGGTTTTCTCAGGACGTCACGAGGAGGGAGGGATTAACTGGATTTTATTTTTTATTCTATTGTTTATATAATAGTTTTTACCCTATACATTAGAGCTGAAATGATTAATCGATGAATCGATTATTAATCGATTACTAAATTAATCGCCAACTATTTTGATAATCGATAATCGGTTTGAAGCTTTATTCATGATTAAAACCAGATTTCTGATTGTTTTACCTTCTTAAATGTGAATATTTTCTTTGTTTCTTTGCTCCACATAAACAAAGAAATCATTGAAACTGAATCATGTTGGTTTGTGGACAAAACAAGACGTTCAAGAACATCGTTATTTCCAGCTTTGACAAACACTGATCAACGTTTTTTAACATTTTCGGACATTTTCTGGACCAAACGATTCATCGATTAATCGAGAAAATAATCGACAGATTAATCGATTACGAAAATAATCGTTAGTTTCAGCTCTACTATACATAGTACAGTACTGTGCAGAAGTCTGAGGCAACCATTAGATTTGTTGTTTTAAGCAATGCTATAAGGACAATAGAGAGTAATTATTTCTATTTGACTTTACTGGAACACATCCAGAAAATATGTATGCAGTTTTAAAAAAAACACACAAAAAAACGAACAAAACAAACATCCTCTACATCCTCTTCATTCACAATTCACATGATCACAGAATTTGACAGACAGAAAAAAACTCTACTGCACAGTACTGTATGTACACTTGTTTTTACAGCCATCCATCCATCATCTACCGCTTTATCCTCCACCAGAGGGTGCTGTGCTATCTCAGCTGACATAGGGCGATAGGCAGAATACACCCTGGACAGTTTGCCAGTCCATCGCAGGGCCACACATAGAGACAAACAACCATTCACATACATTCTCACACCTACGGTCAATTTAGAGTGACCAATTTACCGAATGCCCAAATGTGCATGTTTTTGGACTGTGGGAGGAGGCCGGAAAACCCGAAGAAAACCCACGCACACACGTGGAGTACATGCAAACTCCTTGCAGAAAGGCCCGTGTTACAACCGGGGCTCACTACACTACCCTTTTACTGACGCATCACTGATGATTTGTGCACATTCAACTGCACTAACCCGGCATGAGAGGTGCTTTACAAATAAAGTTTGATTCACTTTGCATAGTTCCATCTCATGCTGCAGAAACAGTCTAGTGATATAAAAATACCAATTATTTAATGATTTTTTTTTTTGTAATCAGTGGTCATTTTATTTTATTACACGTCCTACATTTTATCCAGTGTCCTGTTCATATTTAACGTTGTTGTACGGAGACACAGAGACAACAGAGTGAATTCTTGAGGATAATTTAGTTAGTTTCGTTTAGTTAGTTAGTTTAGAGTTTAGTTATTTAACAAGAACTATTGCAGCGCTTCGGAATCATTTTTGTCGTTTAAGGAAGTTTAAAGCGGAACTAGACCGGAAGTTCCTATTAACGCTGTTTTTTTTGGTGTGTATCTGCGTCATTACCTTGTTTATGAAGCCTGACGGTTCTAAACAAACAGTTCAGCCATTGCTGAGAACGCTGTGTTTTATTGTAATCTCGGGGCTCAACGAGATCCCTGAAAATCCCGTAATAGTTACGTAAACAGCGGTTCTCCTGAACAACCGATCGTCCTGCTCCAGGCACTAGTCCGGGCACATCCGGTTGTGTACATTGAACCGCAGAAGAAGAATAACGTCGGTTGTGGAGGTGTTTCACGAGCGACAGTGTCTTCTGACTCTGGGTCTGACTCCGGTTTAAAGTCATAAAAGGGACTGCGGCGGGGAGTCGTGACGAAGCTATTTTTAAACACTGTTAAAACAATGTTTTGATAATGAGGAGCAGTGCATCCACCGTTCCAGAGGGGGGAGCTGCGCTTCTAAGAACGGATGTGCTGGATAGTACTGGCCAATCACAAGACTGTCTTCTGGGGGTGAAAGTTCACTCAGAAATCTCGCAGCAGAAAAACAGCGGCAGAAAAGAGGATTTCTATCGGCTCGTTTATAGCAACTAGGAGGTTTTTGACCATAAAAACAAGTTAATATATGTAAGTAGACCTCCATAACTAACATATATGTGCAACAGGACCACTCTATTTCACTTTTAACACCACAATTAATTTGTTTCTTGTACTTTCACTCTTTGTTTACTAAAGTTTAGACCCTGTGCTGAAGTTTCCTCTGAGCAGAAGCAGCAGATATTTATTTATTTTTATTGGAGGGGGGGGGAGGCAGTGTTTGCTGCAGCTGCTGAGTGACTGAAGTGCAGAGAGTTCAGTACCAGCAGAGGCCGTCGTCTCTGCCAAACAGCAGGTTGGACTGCGAGGCCAAGCTGTGGAAGGAGGTGAGGGGAAGACAAAAAAAAGAGAGAGAGAGAGACAGGCAGACATGTTTGAAAAAGCCAGAACAGCAGGGTAAACAGCAGGACGGAGCCGGTCACGGTCAGTCCACACACAGCTGCTTCAGTCACACTGAGACGCCGCTGTCAGGAGCCGCGGTTAAGGCAGGAAGTGTTTAAGCCTCCGCTGACACCAGTTTGACAGTCGTCCACGAGGCGAGATGTGTTTTTCACAGTCAGCGACGATAAAGCTGAAATCTACGGCTTCCTCTCAAACTGGACGAAGCATGTTGGAATTACGGGGAAACCGTTATTTCTCTAATCGCTTAATCTAATCTAATGATTTATAGAGCAACGGTTTGCTCCATAAAGTGTCAGAAACTTGGAAAATACACATTTAAGAAGGACTAAAGGATTAAAAGACTTCATTTAAAAGACTTTTAAATTAATTAATACAATTCTCTTGAATTAATTTGCTTTTATGATGGTGCATTTATAAAAATACAGAGATCTGTTCTGACTTCAAATTCATTTGGTGATGGTCATATTATACTGTCGCTCTTAGGGGTGGGAATCTTTTACTCTCTCAAGATTTGATTCCATTCTGATTTTTGGGTCCACACTCTTAGAAATAAAAGTGCTATGTAGAACCATATAAGGTTCTTTGGCTTGTCCTTATAGGAGAATCCTGTTTGGCTCCAGGTAGAACCTTTTTATAAAGGTTCCACCTGGAACCCTTTTTAAAGCCTTTAGTCAGGAAAGGGGTTTTAAAGGGTTCTCTGGATCAAAATGGTTCTTACTGGAACCACTGGAAGGGTTTTTCCAGAAGGACACTTTTGGAAGCCTTATTTCTAGGAGTGTACGATTAGATTCAAAATCGATTTTCAATTCAAAACAATTTGATTCATAATGATTTCTGCTTCAATCTATAGGTGTGCAAAGGACGATCTACTACATTTATCCATGATTAGATGGAATTGCTGTGACTGTTGCATAAAGGCACAAAATCACATATTGCATAAATAACAACAATAAAAGTGCCTCTTTATAAATAAAAAAAAATTGATTCTGGGTCATTTTATATCGATTGAGAATCGCAATTCTTATGTGAATCGATTTTTTGGTACACCCCTAATAGCTCTGCTATTAATAAAACACAATGTTGGATTTAACACTAACTGACACCGTCAAAATATGAGAACTTCTCAAGAACATATTTTAAAGAGAGAATCAAAAGTATGACGATGAAACTGCAGTGATTTGCTCATCGCAATTTTGTTCTGAAAATAATCAATTGTTCCGTCCTAGTCGTTTGTTTTTACTCGCAGAGCCAAACTGGTCGATGTAAAGAGACGAGTTAATGGACTAAAGACCTAAAGTTCCTGCTTTTCCTGCCGCCGCAACTCAGTGAGAAAAACAACAACAACAAACAACAAACGGCACCCAGACTCATGTGCAGCGAGCGGTAAAAGCTGGAAGCATGGCTCAGCAGCAGCCGCGACATTAACATTCAGATTGGCGCGTGAAGGGTGAGATAAGAGTCAACAGGTGAAAGCTGATTTAAACTGAGCAGGAAACAAACAGAGCGGTGGACGTAGTGGAAGAAGAATGATTAAAAAGAGGATGGGGGGAGGTGGAGGGGGGGGATGACAGATATCATTGCATCGCGGAGTCTGCCGCGAGCAAAAGTGTGGACGACAGCGAAGGCGACGCCCGCTGCCAAACCGTCAATCACCATTTGATTGGAAGGGGGCTCGCTCGCTCGCTGTGAGGAAATCAAAAACAAGCTGGAGCAGCCCGGGCTGCACAAGCACCCACGTCTGCCCATGCTGTCCAAGGACGACACACTTCTTTTTCTTTTTCATTCCGCTCTGCAGAGAGAACAGTTTGGTGTGCCGGGAAAGATTCCCGCTTTTCTGCGGCGCTTGCTTGTTTTAAGTGACAGTGATTCTGTCATTCCGTTCCCACACACAACACAGAGAAAGCTGCCTGCTGCTCCTTCCAGTGTCAGGCATGAAGGTGCCACAGGAATGTCAGGCTGCAGCCGTGACGGCTAAATTTAAAACCCTGCTCCTTTCGCTGAAATCACGACCATTGTTTCTCGGGTTTTAAGGAAAGTCAAAGCTGAGCAGTGACATTTATTTATCCCCGATAACAAAAAAAAAAGTAACCCTGCTGCCTCCCCTGACCGATTCACATTCAAGTCTGCACCATTCTCATCCAGACTCATAGAAATAACATCAGCTTCTGGAATTAACTTTAACATTCAGGAACTTTTGTGACCGTGACCCTGTGACCTTGAACTTTGACAACCCATATAACCGTTAAAAGGTCTGTATGTTACACACGTGGACCGGAGGAGCTGGGAATCAAATTTACGCAGACATTCACAGCGATCCTTTATGTAACATAATAGTTTGTGACATATGTTCGTACATTTTCTGGTTTAATTTCACATATTTAAAAGGATTCCCTGAAGGTGTTTGCAGATTATTGTGTTTTTAAGTCCAAATGTTGTGTCTTGTGACGCAAGAAAGATATTATATGAGAGATAACGTGTCCTCAAGAACAACAAAGACAGATTGACGCCATGAAAACATAAAGCCTATAGCTTCTGGCTTTTACCAGGCACAAAGGTCCTGTTGTCATGGATTAACCCTTAGAACATTTAGGCTACTTTTTTCCATTACTTTGTTAAAACATATACAGAGGCTATAAGAATGTGCACTGTAGAGTGTCTTATATCCTTTTTTTCCAGATTAAAATGTTTTTTTTTTCATTTTCACTAACTTTGTTAACACACTGAAACAAAAAGTACATTTTTTGTGAAATTTGGAAATAAGTCACAGTTTTTATAAACAAAATAAAACCCAGTCTACTTTGTGACTTCTGTGGCAATAATCACTTTAAAAAAAAAAAACTTTGACTTAACAACACATAAGATGAGGAAAAAAGTGCATTTTGTACAGCCTGAAGGTGTGGCCTATAAACACACACGCCCACAGGATGTCCATATAAGGAGTTGTGTATTCCAAGGTATCTGCAGGTATCAGGTTTTAATGACACCTTGAATAAAATTTAAGACTGAAAACACTATAAATATAGGCTATAGGTGGGGGATCCCGCTGTATGACAGACGTGAGCCAACTTTGAAAACGGACATCGTCCAGCCAACTCTGAATAAATTTGCACTTACCAATAGCTACACTCTTAGAAATAAAAGTGCTAAGTAGAACCATATAAGGTTCTTTGGCTTGTCCTCATAGGAGAACCCTTTTTGGCAGCTCTACCAAGATCCCTTTAAAATTTATTCAGGAAGGGGTTTTAAAGAGTTCTCTGGATCAAAATGGTTCTTACTGGAACCATTAGTGTTACCAAGAACCCTTGAAAAACACTTTGAAAGGGTTTTTCAGAAGCAAATGGTTCCAGGTAGAACCTCAGCCCTTGTAGAAGGACACTTTTGGAACCCTTATTTCTAAGAGTGTAGCTAGCATGCAGATAACCATTTATATCAGCACCGCTCTACATCTCCTTCTTGAAGTCCCGCGAGAAAAAGAAGAAAAATATAACATTAAATTTAAGACATTTGAGTAATGTATTTAAGAGCAAGATATAACATTTTCATTGAATTAAGCTTTAATTTTAGATTCATTATAGACTTTTTAAGGATGCATGGACACCCTGTATAATTTCCATAGTAATTTATCAAGGTTACTAAGGGTTAAAGGGTTAATGATTTAACCCTTAGTAACCTTGATAAATTATATTGATATATTATATATTATTATATTGATATATTATATATAAATATATATATATTATTATATATATATATATATGTGTGTAATTTTTTTTTTTTTTTAAATCATCATTAGTATGTTATAAGTGTCTCTAGGTTACTGGTGTTCTGGTTAAGGATCCAGAAAATGTCGGCAAAAGGTCGACATTTTCCCTACAACTTCTTCAAACGGGAATATGAGTGTCTCGCCTCCTGCATATTGTCCCCAAGCTCCACCCTTCTGGACATTCCCTGAGAATGTCTTTAAAACACTTGCTGTTGTGCTTTAACGCAGCTGTCTGGATTTCACGAGGCCCTAATGGCCGCTTCCTCACACTTTTAAGGTGACAAGGAGTTGTGTGGTGTTTTCAGTTCGTCTGAAGTCTTTGCCGCTGTTAACAATAACAAACAAGCCATTATCATATTTTTATATTTTCACATTGTGACACGGAAAAACAAATACGCGTCTCTCCGCTGACAGACCAGTTATTTCAAATCTTCTTTAATGTGAAGGGAGACTGCGAGCAGCTCTTTATCTTTGTTCCGAGACAAATAAGAGGAGGCTGTGACTGCTCTAAACTCAAGGATATCAGCATTAAATGGGCTTGTCAAATGTTTAATGCATATTTCAAATAATCACGAGAGCGTGACAAGTTACTAACTGATAATCAAATACCAAACTGGGTTTCATTTAATGTGAACTGAATCTAAATAAGTGGCTCTGACAGCAAAGCTACAACTAAATGATTCTTTTTTAGTGCCGTGTTTTTGGCCGACACGTGTCGGAGGAATTGAAGCTTGTGTGCGCCTGTCACCCGGGAGTGACAGCTAAATGGATGAAAGGTAAAATTTTAATGCGGTGAGCATGTTGCTGGTTCACAGCTGTGCAGTGGCACAGTGTCTGGGACTCAAAAGACCTGCACAGAGAGACGCTCTCTTTCATTTTCAGGCTTTAACGAGAAGCTGTCACCGCCGCGCTGATGCGTCTTTGTTGGTTTTGATGCTTCTGAAGAGAATCAGATCTGAGCCTAAGGGTGGCGTGACAACTCTTACAAACCACGTGAGTGAGAGAAGAAAAGAGAGAGCGTCAAGTGAACTGAAAGAGCAATGAGGCACAGATACAGCAAAGCAACAACCAGCACGGAGATGGAAAGACACAGCGGTTTGATATCATGTTTGTCATTTTTCTCGAGCCCCGAGAGCAGCTCAGCGACTGCTCTCGTGGATGCTTATCGTGTCATTCACCTCAGGTTAGCAGCAAAATTGGAGATGCAGTTAACCATGTCTGCGTTCTGTTTCTCTGCACCCCACATGCTGTGGAGAAAAGAAGGGGGGGGGGAGAGAGAGAGAGAGGGAGGGAGGGAGGGAGGGACAAAACGAAAAGCGGTTACAAGCGGCTCCCTTGACCACAGGTGAGCCTAGCGTAAGTGAAAGGCTGCTCACACCTATGTCCTATGTCGAGGTGAGAGAGTGAGGAGAGTAGACAAACTAATGCTACAGCCCTCACTGGCACAAGAAACATCATTTTAATCAATAATCATCAAGAATTTATCTACAACATTTTTTTTTTTTTTAAATGGTTTGATCACATCCATGCACACAGTCGCCTCCACCTCCACCAACAGGAAACCTCCAGACATCCTGCAGAGCTTCTCCTGCCGACTGACACATGAACTGTTCAGAAACAGTAACGTCCGAGTGAGTTGATGCGAGTACGGAAGAGGATTAGGGCCACACAGGGAAAAATATATAGTATAATATATATAAAATAATATAGTTCAGACTTTAAACTCAGAATTATGTCTTTATTCTCAGAATTATGTCTTTATTCTCAGAATTCTGACCTTATTCTTAGAATTCTGACTTTATTCTCAGAGTTCTGAGTTTAAACTCAGAATTTCTCACTTTAAAACTCAGAATTCTGACTTTAAAACTCTGACTTTTAAAATATATTTTTTTCTGTGTGGCCCTAATCTTCTTCCGTATGCGAGGACCCAGCACGACTGACCAGAAAAAGATGTGAAGCCATGTTTACGTGACTCCCGATTGTTAAAATGAGTCTCTAAAGTAACGCTAAACTTTAAAAACAGAGGCACACATACGCAGTACACAGGTACACTGGTTATCTGTAGCTCTGCTCTTTTTGTTTAAAAACAGACTGCTCCAGTTTGACTGTAGGTGCGCTAAAGGAGCTAATGCAGCTAACGGAGCTAACTGGTAAACTGTGCCTGGACTTTTAACAGTTTATACTCTGTCAGTGTTAAAATTATAATATTATATTATTATATTATGTATATTATTATTATTATTATTATAATAAGTTCATATAAATGGTAGGAAGCTATAGCTGCCAGCTAAACTGGAAAAAACATTAGCAAGCTGAAACGGGGGCATATCACCACCTAGCATAACTTAATTTAATACAATTTCCATGCTAGTGTTTGTACAGTGGAACAAGGACAGGCATCTAACTGTACTTTTCTTTTCTACTCTTCGACTCTTCCAGTGACAACATTCTCTGACCAATCAGTGGCCGGCAGTCTGATGACGCCAAGTTTTAGTATCGACTCAGCTCACTTGGAACATCACCAGAGCAGGCACTAAAAAAAAGGTACCAGGTACTATCGTTAATGGAAAGGCAAAGGAGTTGAGCCGGATTGTGCCGAGTTGTGCTGGAACTGTGTAGTGGAAAGGCTCCACTCCCTCACCTGGACGTTCTGAACAATCTCCTGAAGGACATTGTCTGGAGTTCATGACTAAAAACAGTGTGCTCTTTACACAAAAAAGTGAAAAGAATACTGAAGATTGAGCAGTTTCATGTGACAGAAAACACAGTTTGCAGGCTCGCTTCTCTTCCAGTAGCTAAATGAGTGAGGGACTCCAGTGGGATTCAGAGTCAGTGGGTGGGTGGGGGTGGGAGGGTATAACTAGGTCACCGTGAAGATGAATCAACCGCAGCTGGGCTGACGCTACAGCTACAGCCTCATATACAGTACGGGAGGCTACGTGAAGTCTTTGTGTGTGTGTGTGTTATGGCTGCTACGCTGCACAAATAACTAGTCAGCTGTTTAAGTGTAAAGGACAAAGGTCAGGTCGTTTACAATGTATGAAATTACTTACACCAAGTTACTGAGCGACGCCAGGTTCAGCTGCTGCTGCTGCTGCTGTTGTTGCTGCTGCTGCTGCTGCTGCTGCTGGGAGACTGCCGGTTGCTGTTGCTGTTGCCAGGCAGCCATGTTGCCAGGCACCAGCCCCGGCGGTGTGAACGTCTGGAGCGCCGTGAGATCTGCACTCATCAGATGGTACTCTGAGAACGAGGGATGGGAGAGGGGAGAGAGAGAGAAAGAGAAAGGGGGAGAAGGGGTGTGAGGGAGGGGAGGGATTGTTTTACATCATACAACTTTCTGGGGCATCAATATTAATCAGAGCTAATCCATATTAATGGAGACCTTTGAAGTGGAATCATTCCAGAAGCTCTCACACAATGAACAAAGTGAATATTCATAGTGGTTTATGGCATCACATGGGGGAGCTTTTCAAGTTTTTCCACATGACACTTAACATTTTCCTGACGCACAGTAAAGTGGACTGTACCCTTCACTCTGCTTCATGTAAGCACTTTTACATTTCTTTTTTAAACATTTCTGTTAGCTCTCTGCGACCTAATGCAAACAGACAGATTCAGTTTGAGCTTTTTAAAATGTCTCATGCGCCTCCACCACCGCCACCGCCAAGGTCTTACCGGTGTTGTAGGCCGTCTGCATGCCGGAGAAGGGCGCAAGGAGGCTGGGCGTTGCCACGGAGACCACTGGCGTGGTGAGAGGCTGGGCCACCTGGGACAACCCGAGCCGCTGAGCATTCTGGGAGGACACAAGAGATGGAAATAGGAAGTTGAACAAAGGGAGACTGAAAGTGAGAGGCTCAGGGAGTAAAGGGAGATCTATGTTCATATGAGGAACTGTCTAATATTTAAAAGTGACACTTTAGATTAGGGAATACATATTCACATTTAACTAGGTGCTAACTAACTTTATTAGTAAATATCATGCACGTTATGTAGGAAAAATTTATTAATTAGAAAAATAATTATAAATTAATGAATGTCGTAATAGAGGTAGAATTAGGTTATGTGGAATAAGGTGTACATATGTGCTTCATGATTACTAATAAAGAGCTAGTATGCTACTTATATATATATATGTCAGTTCTTACAAGTTACTTGCACATTTTGTTTTAAAACAGCTTGTGCAGAAGACACGGCCTATGTCCAGATATATCAGGAACAACCTGCCGACATACTGATGCATATGAAAACGTCAACCATGTGACATTCACACAGATTGAACATGCACATGCCGGTGAAAACAGCAAACGGATCTTATTCTCGTTTCAGAGACAACAATGAACAATAAGGAGCAGGGATTTCTTTGAGTTGAACAAGCGATCAGAGCGAGTCAATGCAAGTTTCCAAACAGGTCCATTTTCTGGGCTCTGAAGTGCCAAGTGCGGATGGCAGGCGTAACCGCAGCAACAACAGCTGTGATTATTACAGATGCAGCCTGAGAAAACGCAATGGATATGAAGCAGATTCCTTTTTCTGCAGTGATGGAAAAAGTATGTGTCTGTGTCTGTGTCTGTCCATCCTCTCTTATTGTGGTCAAATGCCAGATGTTTGTGGCTGTGAGTGGGTTTTTGCAGAGTGGAAAAAGGCCGAAAGTGCAGCATAACACTTCAAGACTCAGAGCTTAAATCCTAAAACCATATCTGGTCTGTTTTTGAGTGCCTATATGTTTAAGAAACATTTGTTTCACATCTTCAGGCATTTTCTGTGGAACCGTCCATGTAAGAGCTACAGCACAACCCAAATCTTTCCAGGATCTCATATGTTGTGAGAGCAAGAACTTGGTCCAGTTCCACAGCTGAAATGTGTCTTTCCCTCCTTATAAGGGGCTCAGTGTAGGAGAGTTCATGACTTCATCCTGTTTCGAACGGCCGTTATGATAATAGTTAACATGTGCTTTTCCACTGTGCAGCAGAGTGGCTGCAGGGACCCTATGTTGTGGTCGATGACAACTTAATTATACTTTTACTACTGAAATATTTCACTGTAAACAAAAGCTGCTTTGATTGTAGTTCAAATTAAAACAAAATGAATCATCCGTGACTCCACTGTACCCGGCAAATCAGTAGCACATAACTCTGATTAACATTTCCTGCCTTATATGAAGCTTTTTGGGCAGCTGAAGCCAAAACAATAAACCAAAACAAACCCAACCTTAATAACTAACATCTGACATAATAAACATATTATTTTCATTCTGTGTGTACGTCTGTGAGAGGGTATTTTTTTTTTATGTGTGTGTGTGTATGTTTCTGGACGCTGCCAGAACATCCAAGCACCTCACTAAACTTTTCAGTGACACTTGGGGAAGTGTCTCGCGTCTTACGGTGGCGTTGGCACGGCAACGCTGTCGCCAGGACCGGGTGCTCATGTGATAAAGCGTCGCAGTGGAAAGGTGTGATGAGACACATCGCTGCTGTGCTGGAGAATCATGCGGATAGAAACACATGCATCGACAAGTGTGATGGAGGAGCGCGGATTGTGTGTGTGTGTGTGTGTGTGCAAGAATGTGTTTACATAGAAATGTATATGCATGAGTGTGTGAAGGAAGGTATGTTAGAAATGAAAACATGACGCGAGGTGTGCATTTGTCCTAAAGAATACGTGTAGTTATGCAGTTTAAGGCCCCGAGAGTTTGCCGAGTGCTTCGAGTGAGTAGCAGCACGCTCCACCGGTAGAATTGTCAACATGTGACGTAGGCTAGCATGTTCGTTACATTCACTATGCTAGTTTGCATTTAGTGGTGTCACAATTCCATAGGGAAGCCCTTCCCTCAACGAGGGGAATTTACGGGGGAGAAATGGGACGGGGCCTACATGTATAAGTGTGTGTGCACCGTGTGTGTGTGTGTGAGCTCCATGTGTGAGACTTTGTTGATGTTTCTTCTTCACGTTGACCCTCAGAGCATCGACACTCAGGCGAAACCCAACATGCACATGCTGAGCAGCTTCCACGCAGCGGCGAGTCAGCTGGTCACTCTGGTTTGCTGTCTTTTTTTAAAACAATTCTCTGTTGTTTGGACAGACGTGAATTTCAGAAGTCAAAATCGCACACGTCAAATAGTAGTAGTCCAAGGCAGTTCAACGAAGTGCTTCTACATATTTTACAGCCAACTGTGCTCTGTGCACTCCCTGTGCTGAGAAGCAGCCAAGAGGTGGGCAGGAGTTCAGTAAATTGTGTCTGCCAGCAGGGACAACAGATAAAAAAAACTAATTTTAGCAACTTAACCAAAGACTCACCGAGTAAATTCTATGCCAGGTTAAGTGTACACAAGAATACGTTCATTGCTTTACTGTACTGTTTGACAATACATTTTAAGTTTGTGAGAGTTGAGTTTTGTAAATGGACTCTGGTGTGGGAGAGTTAGAAAAGGCATATTGCTAAGATAATGTACACTTAAACTGATATAGATTTTATCAGGTATGGTGGGAGTCCTGGAGGTTTGAATCTCGCAGTGCACCCAGCTGATTTGTCCGCAGCAGGAGAGTTGCTCTGATGCTCCGAGTTTCCGTCACTTCTTTTCTCAACACGTCGCAGCACCGGAGTCAACCCTGATGGGATGCACTTTGCCAATGGCGTCACACTCATGCTCAGTGAGATCACACAGAGATCAACAGCACATCCTCGAGGCTACAAGTCTCGAAGTCTATTCACCTCACTCACCAATTCCAGCTCGTCCTCTGTCTGCCACGGGCCGGGCGAAGGAGGCGGGGGAAACAAGAGGGCGGTTACGTTTCTATAACAACTGAACTAACTCTAGTAAGACATGAACATGTGATGTAATACTCTCACTGAATAGAGTCGGCTCTGAAGTTCATGTTAGATGGCCGACGGACAGAGAACCACTGAATCCAGATGTTGAAATATTCCCATCTGTACAACGTTTGGATGTAAAATGTTTTTTTTTGTTTTGGTTTTTTAATACTACAAAGAAAACGTATCAAAACTGCAGTTTAACTAGAGACTCCTGAGCCAATTATATTCTGATAACGACAGTCTTGAAGATCTTTTGCCTGGTTCACACCGGACATCTCGCGTGTGCACCGCTGCTGCGTTCCGGTGCGTTTTTAAAGTAGACATATTATACCCCATTTCTCCAAGTTAAGCTAGTTCCCTGATGTCCTAATGAACATGTCTGTGACATGCTTTGGTCAAAATACAAGGAGCAGTTCAATCACACTGCCAAAAAAGCCCTGTTCAGAACGCTCGCTTTTGAGTGCCTGTCTCTTTAAATGCAAATGAGACACAGGAAACTATGTAACAGCAGTTTGTCGACTCTAGCCGGCACATTGCCGTCATGTATAAAATGTAAATCCTCTGAGGCTGGAGGTTTGTGTAGAACTCTGTGCTGCACTGTGCAGCCAAGAATAGAACACTTCACAGACTTCCACTCTTCTGGATACTATCTCCCTCGCCTGCACTCTCGCGTTTTTTAGGGACAAAGCGGAGCTCCACGAGACAACAATTCCAGAAATGTGTCATTGTGACGTAGCAATGAGCGCGGAAGTCAACATCTGTTTTATCTCCTGTTCTTCTGACGATGACCACAAAAACATGAATGAGTCATCTTTTTTCACACTTTGCCTACTCATAGGGCCTCCAGAGTCTCAAATATTAAAATTATAAAAAGTTGATTTAGCATAATATGTCTCCTTTGAATTAGCTCTTGAAGTAAAACCATGATCACCAACGTTAAACTACAGTGGTGAAAAATGGTCGAGAAAAGTCAGTGACAGACTTTTCACAGGAGGCACAGGATAATTTGCTCTCATCATCATCCTCCTCACATATACTTCAGACACTGGTATAGAGAAATTAGATGAAGTTAAGATTAAATTCCTTAGCTCCACTCAGCTCACATACCCTGGAATACACAGTAGAACAGTATTTAGAGTTTCCTCCAAGTACCACCAGAGGAAGCTCGCGTGCCACAGTTTGAGAACCATGGTTTTAAACTGTTTTAGCAGCTGTGCTGCAGATTATCTCTCTCTCTCTCTCTCGTCGATGTTTTTTGCCAGAAATAAATCAGAAAGTGAGGTCAACCGCAGCCAGTGTGAACACACATACACACACTCACGTGAGAGATAGACGCGAACGAGACTCGGCACATCTGCGACGCACAAACTACTGTGCCTACTGTGAACCAGGCGTTAGCCTTGGGGTTTAGACACTTGAGGTGTTTAGATTCTGATCCATCATGCAGGCATTTGCCAGGTTCTCCTGTCATGTCGTCTGTATACTACAGCAACAAAGGGGACATGGAGTTGTTGTTGATGTAGTGGTTGTTATTTGTTTGCAGACCCACATGCCTGTAATCTGGCCCTTGTCAGAGTATTTTTGAGGTGAAGTGAAATGTAATGTGGGAAGTATCTTCTGTCCTCTACACCAGCACAAACTCTTGTTTGCGATTTACTGAACTGAAAAGTGATCAAAACTGAGCTAATTTTGATAAATCTGACCTAAAACAAAATACAACCTCACCAGCTGACATGTCAGTGGGGCTGGTTTTCTGTCCCAGTCCATCCCTGGCCATAAATAATTTGTTATAAATCCAAAAGCTGCTGGCTGTATAAAATCTGACCAAGGGCTTTGATTGACTTTATGCACATCCCTACTGGACACTTTCAGGAAAAATGTCCAGACTTCAGCAGCAGCATTAAAACTAAAGTCACAAACAGAGACGGACTACCAGCAAATAACCTGTGCGACCTGAGAATGAATTGAGAATCTTGATCTTTAAACCATCAGAGCATCCGAGAGTTGCTCTCTCATGAGCGTCACTTGATATATTGAGTTACACGTATCCTGCATTTTCCCCCTGTGAGTCTAGACCACACAGAATGGTTTGGGCTTTGTTGTCTTTGTCTGCGTTGCTTTTGCTCACCGGCTGCATGAGACTCTTGCTGCTCTGCGAGGTGATGACCCTCAGGTCCGGCTTGCGGCTGTTAACCATCTGTGGGTTGGGCGGCGGTGGAGACTTCGCCGGGACAACTTTGCCCAGGCTGTTGCCGTTGGATACAGAGAGGAGGCCTGGGGAGGCTCTGGCACTGATGTAGCCATTAGCTGGAGGGACACAGAGAAAGAGTGAGACAATACATCAAGGAACAGAGGAAGTTGTTTTTAGTGACTGTGTTTACCTGCAAACTCAGTGTTTAACTGCCTGCCTGGGTGTGTATGTCCAGCTCTTTGTGTGTGAACATGTGTGTGTGTGTGTCTGTTCTCATTAGCGAGTTGAGTCGCTCCAATACGCCTCACACTCCTCCACATTTTCCTCAGCTCAAACAGCGTTTACTGGCGGCCCTCTGATTTTATTTCTGCGGCTCCTCTTACATCAAAACCACGTCATGCTTTCTGCAAAACTACCTTATTCACACTCGCTTTCTGTCTCGTTACAGTTTCCCACTTTTGTTTCAGTCGTCATGCAAACAAACACACACACAGAAAACTGTCCCTGGAATTCTCCCATTGAAAACATTAAAAAACAACCCAGAATAGATAAAAAACAGTTTCTATTCAGCATGCTTTTATGCACACGCAGTAGAATAGATTGGTGGAAAAAAAACAGTTGTTTGTTGAGGCTCATCTCCAGGTGGTTAAATACTAGAATGAGGCTCTGTGTCCCGAGCTACTTCCACCAGAATGAACAGACCAACGTTTCATACGTCATAGATTACACAAGACAATCTCTCAATTACTTTATTGAGTTTACTGTTCACATCACTGTTAGACTCTTTAGTCTTTATATATATATATATATATATATATATATATATATATATATATATATACATACATACATATATATATATATATATATATATATATATATACATACATATATATATATATATACATATATATATACATATATATATACATATACATATATATATATACATATATATATACATATACATATATATATACATATATATATACATATACATATACATATACATATACATATATATATACATATATATATGTATATATATATGTATATTTTAGGTTAATTTGCATTAAAGGCAGTTGTTACCAATGCTGGAAAAACAACCTTTCCACTGACGAGCCGTGAAAATGCAGCATGAACTGCCCTGTGATTGGTCTAAATCTCCTGTTATGGGCATTGACTGTATATATATACAAAAGTTTTGGGTCACTATGAAATGTCCTTATTTTTGAAGGAAAATCACCTTTTTTCAATGAATATAACATTAAATGAGTCAGAAATACACTCTGTACGTTGTTAATGTGGTAAACGACTATTCTAGCTGCAAACGTCTGGTTTTTAATGGAATATGTACATAGGTGTATAGAGGCCCATTTCCAGTGTTCTAATTGTACATTGTGTTTGCTAATGGCGTTAGAAGGCTATTGGATGATTAGAAAACCCTTGAAAACCCTTGTTATGATGTTAGCGCAGATGAAAACAGTTTGCTGGTTCTTTGACGAAAGGGCAAAATTATTATGTTGAATAAAAAATCATTATTTCTAATCTTGTCAATGTCTTGACTATATTTTCAATTCATTTTGCAACTCTTTTGATGGAAAACACAAAAAAAACCTTGTATAGGTGACCCAAAACTTTTGAAAGGTACACACACACACACACACACACACACACACACACACACACACACACACACACACACACACACACACACACACACACACACACACACACACACACACACACACACACACAAAAAGGATACAGTTTCAAAAGTGAAGCACAGGTTGTGAGACATTAGCAGCAGTTAACCACTAGGAGGCGACTCTGTTGGTGTCAAAAAGGTTTGAATGGAACTCTATGGGAAAATAAGCCAACGTTTCTCTGGATTTATTATGACGGTTAACATTTTCATGACAAATTAATGATCACAATCGGCTCGTTTCAGGTCAATTTTGCACATTTTGTTCAGATTTAGGAGGTAAAAATATAAAATAAAGCAGCAATATGTTATTCATATTTGTTGATTTTCTGTTTGTTAAAAATTCTGAAGCTTCGTGGACAGTGAAGCTCAGCGACTGGTCGGGACGCGGCGACGTCGGTGTCATGACAACAAGGCTCCAGCAGACAGTGGCCCCGGTCCTGCTGCTTATAGGTTAAAATAAGACCTCGATTCAAACAGTGACTCAGTCACGGAAGAAGGGGGGGGGGACTTTCCCAGCCACACACACGCACGCACGCGCACACACACACACACACAAGATAGCAGACAGAAGTTCTCCATGATGCCACCTCCAGATGACAGAGGCATGTGACTCTGCTTCATCTCAGTCACACACACACACACACACACACACACACACACACACACACACACACACACACACACACACACACACACACACACACACACACACACACACACACACACACACACACACACACACACACACACACACACACACACACACACACACACACACACACACAAACCTGACAGCAACAACAACAAGCAAACTATATACCTCTGCTATCAGTAAAGTAGGAAGGAGAGAGGAAAGAGTGACGGGAAGGAGAACGTGAGAAGGGGCTGGTGGTGGGTGAGGTTGGAGGGGGGAGGATTGAGGGTGTAGCGATGGAGGGAAAAAAGAAAAACAGACATGAGGAGGTTTAAGACATGTTTGCTTGAAGTTAATGAACAAATTAATCTTCACTAGTAAACAGACAGCAAAAAACACACAGTTAAAATTAACTAATAACTGAGAGAGCAGAAAGAGGTTGAGAACAAACTAAAAAGGAGGACGATAGAAGGAGTAGCAGTGGCGCGTAGAGGAAAGGTAGAGAAGCCGAGGTGGGAGGTATCAGAGTAAAGAAGCAGCGATGTGAGGAAGGATGAGAGAAAACGAAGCAGATGCTGAGATACAGAGAGGTGAGGAAAGAGGTTCAAAACCAAAGGAGACGGCGAGTAGGAGACGACTGAACAGAGAAGGGAATTATCACAGGACGAATGAAGTGTAGGATGCAGGGAAGGAGGCGAGAACTGAGGCGCAGAACAAGGAGTGTAACGCCGAGGAGGAGAGGTTGGCAAAGAAGCCGGGAACGGAGAGTACAGCGATGAGAGTGAGCGAGTACGTCGGGAGGAGAAGTGTTGAAACACATCATTAACTCAATCTGATGAGAAGTGAGCTGGCGCTGTTTAAAGGGCCAATTCACCCAAATTAAAAAAAACAAATCAGTGCTTCCTCGCTGCTAACAAACCACCAAGAACACAACAGAATAGTTTTTTTTAGTGCTCAGAGCAGTGGAGTTGGACAATTTAAACACAACTACTTCTAAGATAAAATCTGTCGGCAGTTGGAACGAAACACAAATGTTATGTTAAAGTACACTACAAGTTTGGGGTCACTAAGAAATGTCCTTTTTTTTGAAGGAAAAACACTTTTTTTCAATGAATATAACATTAAATTAATCAGAAATACATTCTATACATTGTTAATGTGGTAAACGACTATTCTAGCTGCAAACGTCTGGTTTTTAATGGAATATGTACATAGGTGTATAGAGGCCCATTTCCAGTGTTCTAATGGTACATTGTGTTTGCTAATGGCATTAGAAGGCTATTGGATGATTAGAAAACCCTTGTGCAATGATGTTAGCACAGCTGAAAACACTTTTGCTGGTACTTTGACGAAAGGGCAAAATTATTATTTTGAATAAATATAATTATTTCTAATCTTGTCAATGTCTTGACTATATTTTCTATTCATTTTGCAACTCTTTTGATGAATAAAAGTGTGACTTTTAATGGAAAACAGAAACATTGAAAAAAAAAACATTTAAATGGTAGTGTATATGTGTATATGTGTATTTGTATATGTAGAGTCCAACTCAAAAACAAGGGAATATATATATATATATATATGTATATATTTTAAAGTAAATTTACAGTTCTGTGTAAAAGTCTCATTGTACCACTAGCTTTAGTTGTTGTCTCTGTCAACGAATCAAACGCTCGCGCATGTTTCTTGAACAGACCTGGTGTAATAAGACCTTTTTTAAAAAACTGATATTTGTAGCCATGAAATAGTTGGACAAACTATTGAAAAGAGTAACTACTCAACACATTTATAATTAAACTGTATGATACTGTATGATACTGTGTTATAGCTTTGCGGAAAACAACAAATCTAAATGTGCTCAGTCGTGTGAGTCAAATCGAAAATGTCTAACTAACTTTCCACACTGTGAGATTACATGACGCAATGGCACAAAAGCCAATCCTGCACAGAGATCGGCACAAATATCCTCTTTTCTGAGAGAGAATGAACAAAAAACTTGAGAACTGCGTTTTTGTACGTAGACACAAAGTTAACATACACGTTGCCTGTGGTGTGAACGCTCCATTAGTCTTGAATCTGTTATATTTTCTCAGTTAAGAGTTTTTTTTGTACTTGGGACGAAGAAGACCATTAAGAAAGTTATCAGGCTTTAGTGCTATCTGTAAAAAAAAAAAAAAACCTTAACGTGAGTGTTTTTGTAATCATTTCCAGCAAGAACGATTAGTGTCAACACAGCCTGAGTAATAGAAATGTGTACGTTAGTTCTTTATGTGTCCTTTGCATGTCTCTTACACTCTCTCGCCGTGTGTGTGTGTGAGTGCGTGTGCGTGATGTCTCCTATTACGTTGGGCTGGCCGTGGGAATGTGTGGAATGCCGAGTGACGTCAATTGTGACATTCCCAGAGCCCCGGGTCCCTGGACAACAGCTGAGAATGACAGATCCATGTGAGGAGGAGGAGGAGGGCAGAGAGAACATGGGAGGGCGGCAGAGGAGGAAAGATGTAAGACGTGACGAATGGGAGAATACGGATATGGATATGGAAGAGGTTTGAGAAGAAAGTATAAAACACTGAGGTGGGGAAAGCAAAAAAAAAGTAGAAAATGAAAAGATCAAGTGGAAGAAAAGAAGACGACAAATAGAAGGCAGAGACAGAGAGAGAGAGAGAGAGAGAAAGATGATGGAGGGATTAAGGACAAAGTAAGAGGAACAGACGGCCGATAGCATCCAGTCATCTCAGCTGTGTTTTTGGAGCTGAGGAAATATCGAGTTTCAACGTGCGATAAGAGTCGTGACTCTGTCAGGAAGCCTAAATTTGGCATTCAGACTGAAGCAACAACTCAAAAGAGCCAGTCACCACGACACTTGTGTGTGTGTGCCACTCTTATAAATAGGCAACATTTTTAGTGTTCTTGATGACGTGATTAAGGTGCTGTATGCGACAGTCAGCTTTTTTCAAGTGAAAACTACTGGCAATCCAAAGCATCTGCGTTACAGAGGAACCAAAGTGGACCAGAAAGAGAACTGAATCTGCTTTCAAATGAATAAACAATGCCTAAGAAAAAAGTGCTGAGTCCGTTTTGTGCTAATGTAAAGAGATCTCCGGACCCAAGATAATGCACATTACATTACATGTCATTTAGGTGACGCTTTTATCCAAAGTGACAATTCTCACATCTGAGAAGTAGCAGTATTAAGGGCCTTGCCGAAGGATCCACATTAGGTATTAACTAACCTGCCCTGACTGGGATTTTAACCCTAGCCCTCCACACCAAGGTCGGCGGACAATACCACTGAGCTATAACAGCTATTCACAACGAACAAGGAGAAAACGGTCATTTCTGAGGTCACAGTGACCTTGACCCTTTGCTTCCAAATCTAATCACACGTTCACTTGGCCTCATACTTGGGAACAACATTTATGCAAAGGATTGCCGTTAGTAAGTTATGTGTAAGTATGGGCATGAACGAGTGGCTGTGTGGTGCTTGTGAAGGGTTGAATCAAATCTGAAACTAGCGCTAGCATCATGTCCACTTTGACGCCGCACTAACAGAAGTAAATGAACTATTATTAATTATGTTTGAAATGTCTAAATCGCACGGAAGCGAGTTGGACTTTCTCCAGCTGAAGATGTTTCTCACAGACGGTCGTCTTGAGGCGTGAGCTGCAGGATCAACACAGAGAAAGAGCGATGGAAAACTGCCAAGGAACTGTCCTTAAACAAATAAACACACTTGATATTTACTCTTCTATTCGTTCTCAGCACAGACTGATGCACTGAACTGCTCTTTCAGCAGCAGCCGTGTCTTTGAAACTAATATCGTTATTGAAACTTGGCTTTTTTCCCTGATACCAAGCAGGAAAGTTAATGAAAATATGCTGATTGAAAAGAGTATGCTTAGAGCGAATGTGGAAAGAAAGAAAAAAAAAAAACCAAAGCATCTATTACTAAAGGCAGGCTGGCACTATCAGTCTGAGCTAATGGGATTTAAAGGGAGAGCTCTGGCCAGTGTCAAAGTCACCTCTGAGGAAAAACCTGTGCCAAGACAAGGGACAGTTGGACAGGGGGTTGGGGTGGGGCCTTAGATTATTCCTGAGAGGAGACGAGGGGGAACAGCTGACGGAGACAGGATGAAAGGGGTGGGGAGGGCGTTAGTGGGTGGAGCCAGGGAGAGTGAAAACTGACTGTTGTCAGGAGGGTTTAAAACCGTTTAAATCATCACAGTGCAGGCACAACCTGACATTCGCGAGGAGGTTCGAAGTTACCAGGGTGTGCATTCACACTGGACACAGAAATCTAGCATGTTTTTAGCAACTTTTTTTCTGTTTTCCTGCCTCGTCTGATATATCCTCCGCGTGCTCCTGGACGTCGACCAATAGGATAACAGAGTGCTCTGATAGATGGGGGAAGAGGAAGATCAACAGTACCTCTGACTCTATGGTGTCTCCTACCAAGGAACGACCAAGTTGGCAAGAAATAGCGGAGGCTAAAACCCAGTGGGTAATGATTGACAGCTCCTTGCCCCGCCTTCCCGACAACCTATGAACCTATGAAATGTAGTTTTGCCAGTTCCCCGAAAAAGACTCCACGCCACTGTGATTGATATTCTGACATTGTGGCCATCGCGAAAAAGAAAAATGCCGCCCGATCCCGGCATAAGGAGGTTCAAATCTCTAATCCAAGTTGTTCGCTTCAGTACAGTACAGTAACTTTGTGTGACACGATGATGAAAAAGCCAATAATCAGCTTTTAAATCAGTTCAAAGGCCTGGTGTGTTATCAAAAATGAAGTATTCAATTATTTAGCTATGCCATTATCCCCAAATGAGGAGTCACAGTGAGCAACCCAATTATACACACAGTATAATGTGAATATGTGCGACCTGTCCAGGGTGTACACTGTTAGAAATAAAAGTGCTAAGTAGAACCAGATAAGGTTTTCGGCTTGTCCTCATAGGAGAACACTTTTTGGCTCCAGGTAGAACCTTTTCATGAGGGTTCCACCAAGAACCCTTTTAGAACCCTTTATTCAGAAAAGGGGTTCTCTGGATCAAAGTGTTACCAAGAACCCTGGGAAAGGGTTCTTCAGAAGCAAATGGTTCCAGGTAGAACCTCAGCCCTTGTAGGACACTTTTCGAACCCTTGTTTCTAAGAGTGTCCCCCGCCTTTCACCCCATGTTGGCACTAGCGTAGAAGGGGAGTGAGTGAGTGTGCCATATGGACCAAAACATTATATTTCAATAACAACTTTCAAGTCAGTCAATATAAATCCTTTCATAACACATATATGATAATTTAACACTGATTTTATACAGAATGTACATGAAATAACAGCCGTTTTGCCTGTGTGCGTGTTTGTTCAGCCTGCTTCTCGTTACCAACGCTCTCTCCTGTTTCTCTCCCTCACAACTTGAAACCCATTCTGTTCTTTGGACTGTTTACAAGCAGCCTGTACCGTGACCGCCAGCTGTCGTCACCCAACAGGTGTTTTTGTGCTTGTGTGTGTGTGTGTGTCATGTGCACAAGACCGAGCCTGTTGCAACACACAAAATACCCTGCAAACCTCCTTCACTGTGTCAAACTAACAAGTCATTTTTTTCCTTAAAGTTCAGCGAATGAGCAGAAAGAGAGGATGAGTTGATGTAGCACTGCGAGTGTGTTTGTACCAGCACAAACCCACTTAACGAAGCATGTGAAAAGAAAATGAGGTTTACTTACGGACTGGACTTGGGCACGCTCCATTTGAATTCCCCAGATCTCCTAACAGAGCACCTGAGACGAGAGAGCGCCGTGATCATGAAATAAAACAAAACTAAACTGATTTCACATCAAACAGTTCAGCTGAGCACAGTTTCACTCAAACGGAGCATATTCCTTTCTAGTGAGTAAAATACCATTTAATCAAGTGCATAATTTAGAAAGCTCCACTGCAAACGAGACTCACTTCACTTGGAAAACAATCATAATTGGTTTTAGTGTGCACTTCCAGTTAATTTTGTAAGAGCCACTTTCACCACTTCTCAAAGGCACTTGTCTCACATTTTGAAAAGGGGGAAGAAAAAGAATCACCACACTCATTTAAAACGGCGGAAGAAAAACATGAAACACAGGAGGAATAAGTATTAAAACGGAGGAATGTTTTAACTGCATGACTTTTTTAATAGACATGAGAGTCAAAACAACAGCCAGTCAATTTAAGATCATTTCCACATCCAACCTTTTTTTTAAACCTTTTTTTTTACCTTTTAATAACCCGGGTCAAAATTGAAATCACGATTATTTCAAAAGATTTCTCATTTAATTAAACTTCAAACAAATTGAATATATTGCACGTAAAAAGTGGCTTTGAACATGAAATTTTGAATGAACTCTTTGATTTTACCTTAAAAACAACTATAAATTATTGGATATAACTTAACTCATGCTGCGGGACAGGACGTTAGACACTGTAATGTGGAGGAAACTGAATGAAAGAATGGAGAATTTACTTTAATGGGACCAACTGGTGATTGAAACTCCTCAGGAAAAATATTTATTGACGTTATTAATCAAGTGAGAAGTAGGTTCATTTTCTCACGTAATGACATAAAAACCAGTGGAAATCCAGACAACCATAGACTATAAATCAGAGGATGCTTTGGGGAAATGGCTGTGGTGTATTTGACAGATAATGGTCAGAATTTATACTTCTGGTTTCAAAAAAAAAACAAAAAAACCTAGCAGTCGCTAAACCAAACTCAGTGCTTAATAAAAAGCAGTGAATTAGCTTTTTAGCTTAAACATACATTTACAAAGACACTTTTATGTTTGTGCTGATGAACGATTTTACATAACCACTGAATTTGAACTCCTCCCTTGGTTTGAGGAAGCATGTTAGCATCTTTTAGCTAACAGTTTTGGTTTCTAAAGCTAGCAATAGCATGCTACACTGATAAAATCTCATCATCATCAAAGCTCCACACTCAGAGCTAAGGGTGGGTCAAAATAGTGATGGGCAAGATTTTAATAAACAAATGAAGGCGCTCTAAAGTAAACAGTCCATGCCAGTTTCACTCACTGCTTCGCAGCTGCTTTGTTTTCCATGACTCATTCGCTAACTGCTAGCTATCCTCTCTGCTTCAGCAGAGTAAATCTCCATGGCTCGTCGTCAGTGTGTGACAAACAGGTAAATCGTTCCACGTGAAGAAAACCATTGGCTGTGTTTATTACATTGTTGTGAGAGGGACAGACACCTGCTTTTTTTCTTTTTAACTTAAACTTTTAACTTTATTTATTGACGGCTTTCACAACCTAAGGAGCATTTAAACAAATAAGCAGAAAAAACTGTTTCAAAAACAAATTATGGACCTAAGCATGAAGGAGAGTAAATATTTGTTTTGTACTTTTCAGGTTGCCACAGAAATGACTCAAAGTATATAAGCTAATATTGTGATGTTTATGTAGGCCACTATAAAACATCTTTCCTTATGAACCTCAATAAAAATCATGACGTGTTTACAACTTGTAAACAAATAAATATCACTCACGACTGCTTGAAAATGTCAACGCAGATTAAAAAGCTCTGTCTTGACACAACACCATTTGTTGTGCATTTTTATGTTCATTCAAACCTTATTCTAACATTTCCCCACACGGCAGGCTGCATTTTTAACTGCTGACACTTACTTTCCCTGTTGTGGTACAGATTTGGTTTTTGGCTCAAAAGCTCCTTTCGGGGACCTTAAGGGCAAATATCTGGCTCGACCGAAACATTAGAAAAACACCAATTAAGCAAACACGATAAACCTAATATGTCTCTGGTAATGTGGGACCCATTACTGCCACATGAAACCTTCCTGCATTGGAGAATGGCATGTTATGAAAGATGTTGTAATGCATTTGCTGCATGTTACATCACCTAATTCTGACTTACAATGAGATTATACTGGTCAGAACAAAGCTTGATAAGTAACCTTGTCTGAGACGCAGAAATGGGACACAAATCCTTTTAGTCAGAGGGTGAAGGATTGGTTTGCCACACAGGCAGCAGGTGCACACAGGAGACGAGAGCACCAGCCTGGGCCAGAGACGAGATGAGATTTCTGTCATTATTAGTCAGTGCAGTCTGACTGCAGTGACCCAGACTGACAGGAGGACAGAACGTCAATACACCAAGACACACTTGGTCACTTTGCTGCTTTGCAAACTGAAACAATGTTTTATACAAACCATCAACAGAGCTCCGACATAGATCCAACAAAGTGCTATATCACCCTAGAAAAATGTCTCTAAAGCAGCCCTACGCTACTTAAAAAAAACATTTTTTTAAAAAAAATAATATATGCAAAATGATTTTTGATGAGTCACTGTCTGCACCCTGAGTAAGTGAATACTAATCCTGTGAGAAGCGTGTAACGTAAAGCTGCTGCAGGCAGGTTTGCTAGAAAAATTGAACTTCATATGCGACAGATGACCCGAGAAAATCTCTACATCATGACAGGTGAGCTATTGCCTTCAGTGTCCAACATTTGGAATCATTTTCTTTTTTGTAGGAGCAACCTTTCCACCAAAAGAATCTGTATACAATATAATTGTAGTGAAACAGCTAATAGAATCACCTTTTGTCTTTCTCTCTCTCTCTCTCTGAACTGCCAGTTTACGTTATGCTGAAAGGTGATAATGGTATTTTTCAGGCCCGTGTACTGAAGTCCAGATATTTTTCTGGGAGTTTTCTGCAGTGGTTGCACACAAATGTTGTGATAAATGATTAAAAAAAAACACAACAAAGTTATGATTATCTGTCTCTGTGGGCCATTTTCAATGACATCAGTGACATTAATTGCTTCCAAATGAAGTTGTTGAGTCATAGTTTGTGTCAGCCTTTTGGTGGTGGTTTTGGATCAGCTTATCAACTGAATTTGGTTGGAACGTCCAGCCTTGTATGGATATGGCTCCTTCTCTTCACAGCTTGTAGTATTTACTTACTATCTGAAATTGACTTCCAACAAAGTTGGCTTTAGCTCATGAATATGTGTCAATACCAGCTTACAGACCTGCAATGAACTTTAGACGTTCTGAATTTTCCACTTCCTTGTCAAAAATGAATGGATTTTTGCTCTGTTTCAGTTTGGTGCAGTCGTAGCTTTAGTCAAGAGGTTTTAACTGTTTTAACCTCTTAAAACTGACTGAAAATTGACTAAAAGTAGTTCTCCTTTTTAGCTGTTAATGCTCAGAAATCACTCTATTACTATTCAGGTTGGACCTATACGATCTATATGTCATAAAGAACAAGAGATTATAAAGAACAGGTGAACCTGTCTTGGAGCCACATGAAAACACCGTTTTAAGCAGAGCAGCCTCTTTACCTGCGCTGGCAGGCCGCTGTGGTAACCCTGGCGACACGGCGTTCCTCTGCAGAGCTGGTTGCTGTGGTGACAGGAGGCGAGGGTCTGTAAGGGTGGAGGTGACGAAGGACGTGGTGGTGACCAGGGCGCCGCCGGGGTTATTACTGAACTGGAGGGCTGCTGCCGCGTTCTGATTGGACACCGGCACGGTCACTGGCATGGAGAAGGTCGGCTGTGGGACTGTGGACTGGTGGAGAGACAGGAAGAGGGGCGGGGCTTAGAGTGCGTCGCATTAATGTTACTACACACACATATCATACAGTCATGGACAGCAGCACACAGTCACACAAACCAGTCACACAAGAAGAGTCTTTCCAGAACCACGTCTACAGGGTCTCTGCAGGTTTCAACAAGTCAAATTTAAGACTTTTTAAGACTTAATGAATACAATTTAAGACCCATTCCACATCCATACTGCCAAAAAAGTACATAATACATGAAGGAAATTTGGAGCCACAAATCGTTGAACTTGCACTTATCCATCTAATTTGGATTAGCTGTGGGCTTTCATTAAGTTTTCTCCCCTGCTATGCTAAGCTGTAACACGCTGCGGCGCGCGCACAGCACACTAGCTAGTGGTGCTCGATAAATTCTCACCGGGCAGCACAGGTGGCCTACTTTAGTTCCGTGTTTGAGTTATGCTATCGCATCCTCAAAACTCGAAACATTTAAAAGCCTGACTGAAGTTTATGCATGTTTTAAATAAAAGTAACATTAATAGATTTTTAAGACCTTTCAAAATTATATTTAAGACCTTTTTTTGAGATTTTAGGAGAATTATAGACATTTTAAGGCCTTAAATTCAAATGATTGGATTTAAGACTTTTTAAGAGCCTGCGGATACCCTGGTTTACTTTTAAAAACTTACATTTGAAACAAATTATAACTTTAATTATATGTCACTAACTTGTATTCATTAAAACTAGTTTCAATTATATGTTTTTAATGGTTTTGATTGCATTATCCAATTTGATTTGTGTTATTTTTAAATGTTCCTTTTGAGGAACCCTTGGAGTCGATGGATGTATAAAAAAGCACTTAATTGACTTTACAGAGATATTGTTTGAAGTTTAGTGTCAATTCTCAAGCCTCTGCATGTAACGTAAACACAAAGTAAGTAAGGGGTCTCAAACTGGGATGACCTGGGGGCCACTTAGCGTCAAGTCTAATCAGGAGGGGGCAAGGTGAAAAAAAGACAATATCAGTGAAGATATTTGAACTTATTTCAAAATAAATGTTGTTTTAAATGGCAAATAGACATTTTGCTGCATGAAATAGATTGTAGGGCCAAAACTTTTGGAGACCCATAAATTCATCCTATCATTACGGTGTTCTTAGACTGACGCACACATTTCCAGGCAGAGTTGCTGCTGTTTCGCTTGATTAAATGTGAACCTAAATGAGTTGAGATCGGTCCGGCTATCAATCAGAGTGAATGATGCGTCACCTTTTTTGTCTTTCTGGTGAAGTTTATGAAGGAAATCAATCTTGAGAAGTCAAAGTGAAAGGGTTTTGTTCAGAATGTAAACAGAGGGTTTAGGAAATAAACTCTTCAAATGCCTGAACACACACACAGACATAACAAACGTCTTTACACACACACACACACCCTCTCCGTTTTGGCATGCAAGGTGACTTGTTGGAAAGCTGTGTCGCCTTTCACGCCACATGCCGGGTTAAAACTCTTGTTGCAGCAACAGCAGCAGGTTATTGGTGACATTTTCCAAAGCGTGCGTGTCACATTCCAGCTGCATCCCAACACCCCCCACTGACATGTGCTGTTCACCGGGAACGTTTCGGAATGTCCCACCGACTGGGATAGATCACGCTCCGTGTGCCTCAGGATCATGTTAAAGGTCCAGTGTTTAAAAAAAAAAAAAAAAAAAAAAAAGATTTTAAATAAAATAAGTGAAGTTATTTTCATTTGGCAGAAATCGAGGATAAAATAGTTCTATTTAATGATCACCGGATTGTATGAAGATGTTTTTACAGTGGCCCACAATGGATACACTAAATATCTTAAAGTTTACATATTATAGGGATGGGAATTGTATGGAAGACTGTTTCTGCCAGAAAAAAAAAGAAAAAAGAGGTATAAATATAAGGTATATTTTCTCTCTCATAATTAAGACTTTTTATCTCAAAATTATGAGAACAAGTCCTAATTATGAGATTAAAAAAAAGTCTAAATTATGAGTTAAAAAGTAAAATTATGAGATAAAATCATAATTATTTGATAAAAAAAGTCAAAATTGTGAGACAAAAAGTGCAAATGCAACTTAATGGCAATGTTTGTAAGGGCCCTTTCTGTAACAATGGGAATTGTTGTTGTTTATTATAGCTGAGTCATGTTTGATTTCTTCTTTTTGATCAATATTTGTTAGACATTTGGAGAATTATGTCTTAATCTGACTAATATCAGTATTTGACACAAAAATCCCATCCCTTACGTACATTTAAGGCCCTGAACATCTAATCAGACTTCATTAAAAGGACTGAAGTTGTGCCATTTTTCCTCCTTTTATCCTTGTTAACTCCAGACTGCATTGAGTGATGACAAAAAAAAAAAAGAAGCAATTTTGGGTTGTCCTGCCATTTGACCCATTTCACCCTGTTCCATTTCAATCTGAAAGAAGGACTTCTAAACATAGAATATGGGTCAGTGCAGTACGCAAAGTGCCCGGGACCCAGTTTAACACAGAGGAGGATGAGGGCACCTTCCTTCCTTCCTGCCCTTCATCTGCACTTCTTTACAGGAAATAATGAGTGGAAATATGGAAACGAGTGAGAAACAGGTGTAAATGTGTATTAACCCCCCCCCCCCCGACATACTGTTGTATAATGTTGTTATCGATCATATTGTTGATTAAATCCCATCGGACATTGAAATCCTCAGACATCAGTGCTGAGGAGGACGTTCAGCAGAGTTCAGCACACACTGAGCTGTAAGTGGTGAAGTTAGCGTCTAACAACACTGCACCACTGCACACCGGCCAAGCAGAGGGAAGGGGGTGGATGAATGAAGGGGGTGAAGGGGTTAGTGCGAAGGGGATAGAGGTGTTTTATCCTCACAGGAGCTAAAGGAGGGAGGGGCTAAGGGATTTTCTGCAGCTCTACTCTTTTCCCCATTTATCTATTTATCTTATATCGAGAGATGCTAAACAAAAGGGCACGGCTTCGCTGCTGAAGGACGGAGAGAACTTCATTTATTAGGGTTCGAGCATGACTGTGGAGTTGTTCTTTTTATTATTATTATTGTTATTATTTTTCCATCGAAGTGAATCTCGTTTTTGAGGGCCTGAACATACCCCAAAACTCGGATTTTTGCGACCGCATCAGACCTGGTGAAAATTTACATCTGAAAGTGGTTTCGGGGAATGTGCATAAAACATTGGAAGTGGGAGGGGCTTATAAACCCTAATAAATGAAATGAGAACTTCATTTATTAGGGTTCGAGCATGACTGTGGAGTTGTTCTTTTTATTATTATTATTGTTATTATTTTTCCATCGAAGTGAATCTCGTTTTTGAGGGCCTGAACATACCCCAAAACTCGGATTTTTGCGACCGCATCAGACCTGGTGAAAATTTACATCTGAAAGTGGTTTCGGGGAATGTGCATAAAACATTGGAAGTGGGAGGGGCTTATGAAAATGAAAATCAGCTTTCACGTACATGAATGAAAGTTGGTACACATGTTGATCATGTCAGGACGGTCCAAAAAGACAATGACGACTTTGCCGTAAGTCTTACAGGAAGGCCACCATCTTGGACTGAACATCCATTTTTTTGCCCCAATGCTACAAAATCTATGTAGTTGTACATATATTTTATAGCATAACATACAAAATAACATTAAAGATACAATATGAAGCATTACTGCATGAAAATATCTCATTAGCTTCACCGTTCTCTGCAAACTTGAGGAAGGAAGGACATTGTGTTGTCATTTTCCATTTAATTTTGTGACAAGTCTATCATTTGCTTCATGTCCTGCCTCCAAAGTTCTCCCTGCAAAGCGCAAACACACTCACTTATTGTTTCGACTCATGAGAGACAGGAATTGTGAGTTTAAGGATGTTACAATAAGAAATGGTAATGTCACTTAAGCCACCATCGGTGACTGCAGCTTTGCTAAGGCTTTAAGTCTCATCATAAGGTGCCTTTATTTATTTATTTATTTGTTTGTTATATTTTTATCTCTCATCAGCAATTTTTTTTTCCCCCTTGAAAGAAAATCAACGTCGGCTGTTGAGAATCACGCAGCGCGATCAAAGGGCGAGACTGTTTTCTCTGCCGTTGCTGTGGCGACACGGTGACTAATGATGTATCGGGCGATATTAATGAAAAACCTGCACATTTCCTTCAGTCAGAGTTCAACTACTAGTTAACTTGATGAATCAGGTTTCTAGTCCTGAAACTATAACCCAGGGCAACGTGATTATTTGTTTTATTTTTTAAGTTTTCTCACTGGACAAGCTCTTTATTTCGTTATAATGGTTGTTAAATTAAGATATATTCAAAACTGTACAAATCAAATATGTCAAAATATTATACAATTCGATGTAAAAAATACAGGTTTTTTTAATGATTGCATAACTCTATTTTGGTGAACTTCATATCTACATTTTTTTCCATGATGGCGCCCACCGCCGTGGTTGCTAGGTGATCGGTGACATAACTACACGACCTCTTCTTCTTCTTCTCTCAGTGACAATTTGAAACGCCTTGTCGACCTGCTCTCTTCACTCCGCTCCGCTGAGCATCAATCCGGCAAATTACACTCCTGCTCCGTTCATGGGCGACGGCGCTAATCACAGACAGCAGGGTTAATTTGACGCCGGTCATCTTTGAGGAAAGGAACCATTGAAAATAAATCAATAACCAGATACTCATTGACTCGCAGCTTGACTAGAGGAAGCTCGAGGACTCTTCTGTGTGAAGACGCTCAGAGGAACCACTTGACAAGGTTGTTTATCTCTGAATGCTCAGGTAAATGAGACGATATTCAGCTCATGTCCTGGTTTTCTCTCTCTCTCTCTCTCTAGTCCTTGAAGCATTGAAAAGTTTTTGTTTTGCCTCACATCTGCAGGCCGCGGTGAATGGGAACACTTCAGCGTCAGGTGTTGGCTGTGCAGACGATCATTATCACATGATCGTCTGATCTGTCATCATCTCACGTTTGTTGTTTTTGCCCACTTTTCCATAAAAAAAGTACTGCTGAATAAAAGCAGATTTATCACATTTCCATCAGGATTACCACTTCATTTACCACCATTGTTTGTTTGACTGACACTGAATTCATCTGCCTGTGCTCCTTCTTTTATAGTCTAATAAAATATAAGTGGAGCTTAAGCGACAGACTGATACATTTCAAGGTGTTTTATATTGCGTATAAGTTGCAGAGCCTAATATGTGGGAACATATTGGTTTGAACTTTGAAGCCAAATGACCAATAATTTGGAGGAGGTGCTTTCTCAATTGTGAAAAAAAAAGCTTAAAAAATTGAAAATGCGACTTCAGTTAGTGACGCGAAATATTTAGAGCTGCAACGACTATTCCATTAATCAAATATTTATCAATTACTAAATTGCTCTTAATTAGTTGAAGTTTTTTGGGGGGTTTTGATGATTAAAACAAGCTCTATTTTGTGGTTTCTTTACTCCATATTAACAAAGAAATCATTAAAACTAAATAGGGCTGAAACAGTTAGTGGATTATTTATCGATTATTGAATTAATCGTCAACTATTTTGACAATCGATTAATCGGTTTTAGTGTTTTTAAGGAATTAAAACAAATTCTCCGATTTTTTTTTTTTGCTTCTTAAATGTGAATATTTCCTGGTTTCTTTGCTCCGTATAACATAGAAATCATTAAAACAGAATAGTTTGAAAAGACATTTGAAAACGACATTTTCTGACATTTTATGGACCAAACAATACTGGATTAATCGAGAAAATAATCTACAGATTAATCGATTATGAAAATAAACCCTAAAACTGAATCTTTTTGGTTTGTGGACAAAACGAAACATTCGAGAACATTATCATTTCCAGGTTTGATCAACATTTTTATATATTTTTCAACATTTTTCAAACCGAACAATCCAGGAAGCAATTGTCAGATAAATCGAAATAATCGTTAGTTTTCGACCTACAAATATAATATAACTTATTTTACACTAAAGTTAGCAAGTTTCACAGATCAGTTTTTCAGTCTCATCTTAAAGCAATAGCACCAGTCCAAAAAACATCTGTGAAATAACTCTGTTTGCTTGCCTCTTCTCTGAAATCGGAGTCTAATTCGCTTTTTTTTTTTTAAATCCACACCTTCAGACACACATTATTAACAGGAAGGTTCATATTTCCAACGCTTTCCATGGTGTGAAACGACAACATGTGTTCCTGAACACACACACACACACACAGTGCACGGGCGTCGCGGTCACCCGGGCTGAGCGACGCAGCATCACACTCTTCTCAGGTTAATGTTCATGTTGACTGATGAAAACATTATTCATGTGCTGGTGTTTTTCAGTCTCCTCACAGAAGACATTCAAAGCCAAATGAAGAGATAAATATAACATTTAATTTGTTGTGTTCGCTCACATTACTTGTGAGGAAAAGAACCAGGCTAATTTCATTTCATGTGCTTTTGACTTTTTGAACATCTTTCATGAATAAATAAAGGTTCTTTTGAAAAATACCTGCGGCAAGGATTTTGGTTTTATGGTGCCATTATTGAACATTTGCTGTATTTATACGGTGATTTCTAAGGTTGTATTGGTAAGAGGTCTGCAACTATCATTCATTTTTCATATTCAATTAGTGTGTTGATTGTTTTCTCGATAAATCGAATGCTCCGTAAATGTCAGAAAATGTTCATCAGGGTTAGCTGTACCAAACCAAAATTATTCAGTTTTAATGATTTATTTGTTTTGTTGTTTTAAGAACTACAGAAAAAAAAATCTGAAAACGTGCTTTAATTATTGAAAAAAAAAAAAAGGATTATCAAAGTAGGCGAAAAGAATAATCGTTGCAGCCATCATTGGTAAGTTTCTTGACAGGCCCGTAGTAAATAAAACATTACATTATGTTTTTTTAGTTTTATTTATTAATTTATTTTAATCAGTTGTTAATCAGTGCATTAACACATAAAAGCAGTGGGAATTCAAAGTTAAAAATGTATTATTTATAGTGAAATTATATGCTGCAGACAAAATGCAAAGGCTAATTAATATTTAATAATGAAAGCCAAAAACAGCAAAAAAAAAAGAACAACAACTATATTTGATGTGCAGCTCAAGCAAGGGTTATTAGTAATGCTGTGTTTTTATTTATTTAGTCATAGAGAGCCTCTGCAGGAGACGCACAGGTCATTGTTAAAGGAGGAAAATCATAATCCTCTAACCCAAAATTTAAAATCAAACCCAAAAACTCCCTCCAGTACAAAATATTTCTCTTTGACCCAGACGAAGAGGGAGAGATCCAGGAGCTCGGGGCTCCTCTCGCGTCCTGCTGTCCTCCCTTACCACTCTCTCCCTACCTCAGGAGGTATTTCAGTACAAGTAGGATTAAGCTTGTATATCCCGGCCCCTAGATGTCATGCTGGGGATTATGATGCCGTTGGGAGGAGTGTTGTGTATGTGTGTGTGTGTGTGTGTGTGTGTGTGGAGCTGTATGCTTCATTTGACTATTTCCCTATGAAACGTGGGGTGAAGCAGGCAGTCGTCTGGCCCCAGGGACGTAGGGGGGCAGTGGGGTGGTGGTGGTGGTGGGTGGGGTGGATAAAGACGGCATGAGCGCCAAGAAGATTGAATTCTCTTCTTTTTCTGAGCCGAGCTTCTTTCTTTTTTTTGTTGTTATTATTTTAGCTCAGCGCTCACACAGCAGCAGAGAGACTGACAGTCACAGAAGTGATTACATGGAAAGGACAGTGCAAAAAAAGTTTAAAGTCCACTTTTTTTTCCACCCACGCATCATTTATTTATTTATATATTACTTGGGAATGCTGAGTCAGCATTTCTAACTACTGTTTTTCATGTATTTTTATAGTATTGTTGTATTTTGTTGGTTAAAAGCTGAGGGAAGAGAAAAATGTGTGCTTTTTCTTGTTATTAAAATGTTTTTGTACCCTTCAATGACTGATGTCTGTTTTAAAAATAATCTCTTTTTAAACTGTTGTATGTGCTGTCTTGTCCAGGTCTCTGTTTAGAAGAGATTTCTATAAATGACAGTTGAACAGGCCAATAATCATCAATCTTCAATTACAATTAATAAATGATAAAAACAATGATGAGTCTAAATTTGAAGCGCCCGTTATGCAATTTAACGACTTGCTAACAAAACCAAAAGCCTAAAAAGACAATGTTGTGAAAATCTGCTTGTGTTGGTTTGTCGTTGCTCAGCTAGTTGTGCAGTAGTAACTGCCTTAATACACAAGTAAGGCCGAGCAAACTAATTCATTAACTAATTAACTTCAGCTGCAGATACAGATATTGCCTGAACTAGCTAAGAAATTGTGTGCTCAATTGCTACGACTCAAGCTTCAGCTGTGCCTCAACTATGCTAACTAACTGTCCTTGTCCCAGTATAGAAGAATTAGCATGGAATCCAGTTATGGAATAAAGTGTGTCCGCCTCCACTACACTAGGGGGCGATACAACCCCATTTCACCTTGTTAGTATTCAGTGGTTTCCCGTTTAGCTTTCCAGTTTTGCTTGTTGCTAACTGTTAGCACGTCCTGTGCCATTCGAAAGTCTTCCTATCGTAACATGAATTAAAAAAAATATTCAGTTCTCTTGTCTGTTTTGCCATGTTTTTGTCTCATTCTTCTGTAGACTGACTTCTCGTGTTATTTCATGGTCGAAGCCACGGAAATTGGATTTAGTTCATTACAACTTTGCTCAGAAAAACACATTTACATATATTTTAAAAGTCTGGTTTGAAATGAACTTAGACATTTCATTCATTTTTTCCTTCATGTCGTGTAAACATACTAATATGAGGAGAGAGTTTTTGTTTTTTTGTTAGTCCTATACTGTTACAACACTAACATATTGTGAAAGTTCACCTTTTTATCGCACTTGCAGTTTGTTATGAAGTTCTACATCGAGCTTGTGTCCCATGGGCAAAGCAGTTGTTGGTGAAAGGCCAAAAACAGGCCTGTGTTCTCCGACTGTGTCCCCTAATTAATGTCATAAAGTGACATATGACTAACTATTAAAATAGAAAAACACCATAAACAGAGGGAGGGGGAAAAAAGCCCCAACTTTTCCTTTAAGGCATAACCACACGTGTTAAAATGCGAGGAGTCTGACTCTCCTGCAGCGCCTCAATGTGACTGTCCCATCCCTGGTGACCAATCCGAAAAGGCGGCAGGCAGTAAATCGAGTGCTGCTCATTAAAGTGACATTAATGGCATTATTGAGCATGGAGGGGGAAAAAATGAATCATGGGGAAATTGGCACAGGAGTGCAGCGGTAAAAGGGCTTTGGCTGGACGCCAGTCAGGAGGCAGAACCGGGATGATGTGAGAGGAGGCAGCACTCACCTCGGTCATAGCGTGAGCTGCTGCGTTACCTGTGCTGGAGGTCAGCAGCAGCGCTGGTGCACACAGATCTAATTCAATTGCACTCGCGTTACTCCAGTGTTGCTCGTTGTTACACAACGGGTAACAAGTTATCCGACTGCTTAAAGGCATCCTCTACATGTGTTGATTATTCTCATAAAGCATCATTTCCCCTTTGCAAAAGCAGTTGCTATGCCAACTTTTGTGCGAGCTAAAGACCTACTTAACTCTGCCTCTCTTGTTTATAAATGAACTTGCAGCGGCATCAGAAACAAAGTATTAAAGCTTTAATTCTCCTGAGGATGCACTTCATTGTGATGACTAAAAGGTCTTAAACAGCCTTTTCTAACGACTTTTTTTTTTTTTTTACTCCCACAAAGTTGAACATCTGCAAAGAAGACGTTTTATTAATATTTTATGTGCCTTCCTTAAGACTATAAGTCTCTCTTTTTTAATAAGAACTTGATACGATGTCTGCCAGACACAGGACTCTGTTAAAACATGAGTTTAAAAAAATAAAAAGAGGCAATAAATTAAGTACACAATTTAAGTGTGAATATAGAACCGATCTCAACACTTTTTTTGATCGTTGATTAATCAGCTGCAGAGTTTGATTCTGTGATTTTAGCTTCTCAAAAGTGAATATTTTTGGTTTTGTGGATAAAATAAAACAGGCATTCGCGGATACTGTCATTTTAAATAAATGACATTATTTTAAAGGTTTTGGACAACAACAAAAAGAAGCATTTTTTGGCCATTTCCTGACAATTTTTTTTCTTCTATTTTTTAAGAGCAGAAGCAGCTGTAAATACAACTTTGACACATGAGTTGTTAGAAAACAGCTGCTTATTTACAAATATTATATATTTTTTCCCTTATTTTATAGATCAAGCTCAAACGACTTGGGTAACGGCAGATATTACTCAGACTAATTCAGTCATGATTCATCATTTTATGACCTTTTATGGACCAAACTTTTTTGCCCTCTTGTCCTTCAGCGTGGCTTCTCGGCCCCTCCCCTCCCCTAACTCAAGTCACATATCCTCTGAGGAGATAGTGGGGGGGGGTGGTGGGTAAGAGGTGAAGGAGTGAGGGAGAGTGAAGGCGAGTGCTCTGTGAGTAATCAGGCCGCCATCAGGTTGTCTGGTAGCAGCAGGGAACCAACATGAGGAGGACGAGGGGCGGTGTTACACAGGGATGGATGGGGGGGGGGGGGGGGGTACTCACTGACAGCCTATAGTTCTGCATCATTTTATCAAACTCCTCGTCAATTTTTTTGTATTTCTCCTCAGTGCGGGGGGTGAGGGAGAAGGGCTCCTCGGGGTCTGGGCTCTCAGAGTCCCGGTGCTCTTTCTTGTTCAGAGCCTTCGTTTCCCCCGAACAACAGACGAGGAAGAAAAAGACAGAGAGAGGTGGATAGAGAAGAAGAAAGAGTGGGTTAGATAAAGTGACAAACATGTGATGGTACTCACGCCGTAGCGTTTGAAGAGACTGTCCAGATCCTCAGTCTTGCGGTACTTGTCCTCGTTTAGCGGGCTTTGGTCGATGGAGTCGTCGCCGTCGGGCTCGGGGCTGTTGCAGCCGTTAAAGCCTTTCTTTCGCAACGTCTGAAGCGGTCAGAGAGGAGTAGAGGAGAAGGAGGAGGCACATTTACATTTCATTTTTCATGCACATGAATCAGGGATCAGACATGTTCTCAAACACACACACACACAGATTCTACAGAGTCGGTGAGTCGACTCCTACACTGAATCAGTCAGATGGAAGAGTTTGACCCTGGTGATGACATTTTGTACACCCAAAAAAACATTTTCTAGCAGGATTTTCAAGAAGCAGAAAGAAAAGAAAACCACTCTCAAACTCTGATAATTCTAAATCGATCAGGGAGGTCAGTGTTCATACCAAGTTATTATCACTGAATGTGCACCAGGTGCTTTCAAGAGGTCGCGGACTAAAAGGGTGCAAAACTTTTTCAAACTCTGTATAAACTCATGCATGTCAGAAAACACGGCGCGGTGTCACGCCTCTGCACACACCGGCTAATCAACAGTGTTTGTAATTGGTGTGAATCTTTGCACTGAACCGAGCAAAAGGGTAAAGGGTGAGTCGGGAAGCACGCGGCAGCAGTGTCGGTGCAGCGGCTAACGCCCGTCAGGATGTGTCAGTGTTAGCACAATCTGCAGAGTGTGAGCGAGAGAGAGGAGAGGAAGAAGAGCAGTGTGAAGAGAGAGAGAGAGAGAGAGAGAGAGAGAGAGAGAGAGAGAGAGAGAGAGAGAGAGAGAGAGAGAGAGAGAGAGAGAGAGAGAGAGAGAGGCTCTTATTTTGAGAGGATTCTGCTAAACAAGATTTGCCCTTAAGTAGCTTTGCCTGGTGGGCACTTGACCGCACAAGCCAGGCAGAGAGTGAGAGATCCTCACTGCAAAATGGATCTTAAACTAAAGCTGGAGCTTGAGGCTGGAAGGAGGCAAAGAGAAGGAAATCCCTCGCCTTGAAATTTATCAACAAAGCGGAAACGAGAAATCATCTTCTGCTAAAAGTGTGTCTGTCTTTCTGTCTTCCTGTTGTTGTTGTCCTGTTGTTTTTGTGCCGAACCAGCATTTCCCAACTAATTCATTTCACAAAACCCAACTTGTATCTGAGATCCCAACTACAGCTGCCACTGGTGCTGCAACAAGTTATCGGTTAATAATCAACGACTACTTTTTTTGATCATCAATCTGCTTAGACGTTTCTATGATCCTCTAAAGTCTGCCCCACACTAGAGGAGGATTTTCAGACAACAGACAAAACGAATCATGTAACAATCCTGAGAAAGCACAGACTCGACGATCCAGTCCAGAAGCAGGAGCACAGACTTGCCGCTTAATCGAACGATTTACAGAGATTTGGGTTTCTCGCCGAAACTTGCGTGATTTAAACGTGACTTCAGAATATAAACAAACATGGAGGCGGACTGTCGGCATGGTCAGTTAGTGGCTGTTGTGGAAGTCATGGCTGAGAATTTGGTTTGTACAAGTTACGGTTAACTGACTCTCATTGGTTACTGCGGGGTCTGCTCACGCCGCAATGTTTAACACTTATAATTTTAAATCGTGAACACTCTGATGCCAGATTATCTGTTCAAATCAGCCTAAAATCAGAAGGCACCCACGACAGTCAAAAGGGTCAGATTAGGACCCAAAATCTGGCCAATTATCCTCCAAAGTGGGACGGGCCTCTAACATCGTCACGTCTCGCCAAACTGCTTCAGAAACTTCTTTGCGATTGCTCCAGAGTGCAGTTGGATCAAAGCCTCTTCCACCAAAATGTCACCCTCTGGTAGCAGGAGAGTTTTAATACTCTGCCCCATAAAAAGTTACAGGCTGTTCTTCAGGGAAAAGATGAAATATTGATGACTGTTTGGTCCCCGTGTCCTTGATTATCTACCTGCAGACGAGAGAAACTCACTGCTGCTGAACTTTCTTGAGCGGATGATTCCGCCTCAAACACATCTGAGGCGACATGGCCGTACACGGGAGCACAAGTTCAGAAGAAAACTGCAGAGGTTTAGTATCACATTGGCTTTTTATCCACACAGAAGCAGAAGTGTCTTCTTCTTGATGTTAGATATACTTCCGTGGCAGTGTTACAGTGCCACATACAGGCCTGGCATAAATTGTAGAGCGTTTAGCGATTTTTTTGAAGGGTTTCTAGAGTAGGAAGACAAGTCTTGGGACATACGGAAAACTTTTTAAGAATGAAAATAGTAGTGCTGGGCGCATTAATGCCAGTTATGACACGCTTCCATGCCGACTGACCGGAAAAAGACGCGCGTGACCTCCTGTTTTTACGTGACTCCGGATTGTTAAAATGAGTCTCTAAAGTAACGCTAAACTTTAAAAACAGAGGCACACATGTACGCAGTACACAGGTACACTGGTTATTTGTAGCGCTGCGCTTTTCGTTTAATAAACAGACAGCTCCAGTTCCACTGCTAAAGGAGATAACGCAGCTAAAAGAGCTAACTGGTAAACGGTGCCTGGACTCCGGTGCCGCGACACGTAAACATGACGTCACAGGCGTCAATCGCCATGGAAACGCATCCATCATGCGTTAACGTTAACCGCACCAGAAAATAGACAAGATTGTACGATGAAAGTTCTTTTTCCGTGTGGACAAGGCTACATATGAATGGCTACTCTCAATGTAAAAAACCTACAGAGGACCAGGACAATGTTTTGTCCAATAAAACTTTACGTTTCTTCTTTATTTTCTTGTTTCCCCCATTCTTTGTTGTGTCCTGCTTCTGTATACTTATTATTTCTGTGAATCTTATTTCATAATCTCTACGTGCTTTGCTCTGTTCAGCTGCTGGGGGGTTGGTTTCTGTGTGTGTTGTCTTGTTTATTAAAAGTCAATTCAATAAAAACTTAATTCAAAAAGAAAGTGCAAGTGTGGCTTCTGGGGGGGGGGAGAGGCTGTAAATACAACTTTGACACATTATTGCTAACACTGATGCAGTTTTATTGGCAAACCGCTGCCTGTTTACAAATCATGGACTACATTAGAATTAATTGAGAAGCATATTTCAGACATCCTTGTGCATATAAAGCCGATATTTACTTCCCGCTTAGCTCTAGTTTGGCCTCCATTAAAACCCGAGTAAATATAAGACTTAAGTTAAGGACACAGTCGAGGGCTAGGGCAACATTTTATTTGTGGTGGTTATTGACTAATGACTTCAACATAACATTAAATCATCTAGTTTCAGAGAGAACTAGACTTCTGCATCTCCTCTAGACTCAAGTTTTGAGTGGTTTCTAAACTAAATCATGTTTATCCAACTGATGAAAAACAACAAACATACACTCACCCACAACTCCATCAAATGTCATTATTAAAAGCAAAACAACAGCCTAAACTGTAAGTGAGCTTAACGTCCTCAATGATTCAGCATCTGAGCCGAAAACATCCAGTTGCTATCACTTCTGGCACATGCTCACGTAAACATTGATGTTAGCGAGTTTAATGTAGCTTACTAGGGCTGCAGCTATCAAGCGAGCAATCTTTTTTTTTTTTATAAATAATTAAAAATATATATATATTTTTAAAAATAATAATAATAATCATAATTAATTATTAATAGTGATAGTAATTTTGTGCTTTGCGTCCTCGATACTCAATTACAAAAATATTAGATAGCTGCAGGCCTACTAATCATCCCCAAGCTTAAATATAACACAATATTCCATTATTATATCAAATAGTTTATAGTCCACAATAAAAATGTATTCATGAATTTAGTTTACTGATAGTTATAACTTGATATTAAGTGGTGGACAACATGAACAGACATGAGACAGTCTGCTGAGCTTCTAGGCTTTATATTTCCAACTCAAACAGGTGTTAAAGGTTTGAATTAGTTTACCGTTTACAAGTCAGCTCCGTTAGCTGCATTAGCTCCTTTTAGCGTCGGTTAGTGCGCCTACAGTCAAACTGGAGCGGTCTGTTTATTAAACGAAAAGAGCAGCGCCACAAATAACCAGCGTACCTGTGTACTGCGTATGTGTGCCTCTGTTTTTAAAGTTTAGCGTTACTTTAGAGACTCATTTTAACAATCCGGAGTCACGCAAAAACATGAGGTCACGCGCATCTTTTTTTGGTCAGTCGCCATGGAAACGCTTCATGCGTTAACGTTGACGCTGTTAAACGCCGTTGACGTGTTAACGTTTGACAGCACTATTTTGAATTTGAACTGAATTTCAGATAACAAAAAAAAGTGTCTGAACATGTTAATGTGGTGAGAGAAACTCAGGACAGAGAGCCTCAAACCCAAAGTGTCATCATTTCACCAGCTTAAGGTGAAGACAGACTTCTTTACACTGAGACCTGAATAGATTATCCATAAGGTAACAAAACCACTCTGAGATCATTTTCAATATTTCACAAACCCCATTTTCCCTTTAATTAACAACCACCCGCGGTGTACAGTTTGACTACAGGCGTGCTGGTCTGATTAAAACACGGGCACATTTTTCACGACTCCCCCTGCGCACAATCACTGCTAAGTGAGGATGATTCAACTCGTGTGTAATTCAGCCTTGGAAGTGGCGCTGGTGGTAAATCATACCTGCAAGAGCTCGTGACTGAACCCCAAGGAGGTGGAGAGACGTCTTTTAGTTTTGGATGAATTAGCCTTAAAGCCTCAAAATCAGACGAGGGCAGGAGGCTAATGATGCCACGTGGATGTCACAGTGGAGAATCTCTCCATTTGAATAAATCCAGCCCCTCTTTGATAAGAATCTCATTAAATCTGAAAGCCCATTATATTATTATCATTATCATGGTGGTGAAATTGGTTATGACACAGATTTGTTCCATTAAGGGTCACGACAACAAGTCAACACTCTCGGATCTGCAGCTTAATGCAAATGTAACGCACAGGAGACTTTGTTGACTGCACTTCACAGAAAACACAAAACATCCAGCGCACAGTGTGTTCTGTGTGCTCTGACCTCAAAAAGAGAAGACGAAGAAGAAAAGAAACACAGCTTAAGTAGACAGTATATCAAAATAAAACCATTTTCTACACGTTGCTGACTGTGCACGGAGGACGTGATTGAGGCGTGGACGGCCGGCCCCCGACTGTCAGAGGACACAAAGACATAAAAGGTTTCCGGAAAACCAAACTGGGACAATGGTGGTGCATCGTTCACATGGACAAGCTCACACGACACACACACACACACACCATGTATTACTATATTTGTGAGGACTGTCAACAAACAAAGCATATTTTATATGCATAAAGGGATATTTCAGCTTTTGTTGTATGAGGTGCTAACAGATAATCCGCTTCACCAGGAACATGGCAAGCTCAGTCTCAGGGAAATCACTGCAGCCTACAGTATTTTAAGAATCGGTTTCCTGCTGTTTCTTGGCATTAGACGCTTGTTTTGCTATTGTAAACCACTCGCTCCCCATGCCACACTTCAAAGAGGAAACCCTGGATTGGTTCAAGTTCAATCCTGATATTTTGTGATTCCAGCATTTGAAATCCTTTTGTTTAGATTTAACTAAGTGACACGAACTTAAAAAAGCATCCATACATCAAGTTTACACACTGCAACTCAAAGGGTTCAGTGTCTTTTCACTGTAGAGGCCTGGACTCATACTACTGGAGTTGCAAACACACGTTTTGTCACACCATTCCTAGTGAGGACACTCATGAAGAAGAAAAAATGTAATCTCGAGCCCCTTACCCTAACCCAATTCTAACCTTAAGCCTAAAACCAAGTCTTAACCATCAAAAAGCCTGGGTGAGGACCAGCCAAAATGTCACACACACGGTCTGGTTTCCATGACTTCACAGAACTTTATTACTTTGCTACATGCCATACAACATGTCATCACCTTAAAATGTTATAACTTATGTTACAGGGGGACACGATGTCTTTCCCCACAAGGAAGACAAGTCCGTATCATGTGACTGTGTAATCAGATTTAAGTCCCCACAACATGAGTAATACCTGAAACCCACACACACATGTACACATACAGTATTCTAAGAGTGCAAATATGGACATCTTTCCTCTCTCTCTCTCCTGCTGTTTCTCTGCTCTAATGTCACAGTGAAAATTTTGTGACAACGCTCACACAGACTCTGTAGTCCACCGATCAGCTTGTCCCTCAGTCAGTGAGCCATCTGTTCACCTGTCCACCGTCTCTCTCTCTCTCTCTCTCTCACTCTCACACACTCTATTATGTTGCCAGGGTAAGATTCACCCTGCAGAGAATCACGCCAGCCTCTGACTGGCTGCAGCTGCTGGCAAGCCCCGCCTCCCACTCCCTCCTCAACCTCCCTCCCTCCCTCGTTTGCTTCCCCTCTGGCTCGCTCGCTCGCCCACCTGCGTGTCCGCCCGCCCTCCGTTTCCAGCTCTCTCTCTCGCGCTCTCATCTCGCTGCCCACCACCTTCACTGCAGTTCTCGCTCTCTCGCAGAAAAAGTGCAAAGCCTCTCGTTTATCCAAAATGATCTCGCCTTTTCTTCTAAAGCCTCCATATGTGACTCTCTCCCTGGTCATTTCCTCTCATCCTCTTCCTGTGTTTTATTCTTTTTCCTACCTCTCTCTCCCTTTCTCTCTCTCATTCTCTGTGTCCTCATTTGCCCTCTCTCGCTCTCTCTCTACCTGTTCCCATCATAACCTCTCTCTCTCTCTCTCTCTCTCTCTCTCTGTCTTGGACAGTGAAAGTCAACACCGGACAAAATTATTCACGTCTTCAACTCATTCTGGAAACAGACAATTCAATCAAAGCCCACTGTTTGATTTAGGCCACGTTCCAGTGCGACAGCGAACGCTGAGACAGCGTTTATCGTTCCATCACTCCTGGATCTGCACGACAATGATGAGTTTCAAACTTACAAAGCCCAGCGTCGTCTTCCTTTTCTCTCTCGTCTTCTCTTGTTATCATTGGTACTTTTTTTTTTGCTAAATTGTGTGTCTGTGTTGTTGTCCTCTGTAATTTGGGTGTTTAATTTGATATGATAGTTTTTTTTTAAAACGACTTTGTGAGCCTAACTAACATCTACTCTGTTTAGAGAATCACACAGATCATGTTCATCCAAATCAGGGTTCCCACACCTTGGTTGACGTCAAATTCCAGGACTTTCCAGCGCCAGTTCCCTCAAATTAAAAAAGGACTAAAATGTGCTGACACAGCTTAAGATGGGAGGGCAACTTTTAAAGAGCCACTTCTCCCACGATGGTGTCCGCTTTTATTGATTTGCAGCACTGAAGCTCTGCATCTGGACCAGTGTTGGTCAAAGTCAGTGTTTGTCATTTTCTTTGTCGAGACAGAGATCTTGGGTTTTTCATTTCCCAGACATCACGTCGTCATTTGGTCTCTCTTGCTCTAACTTTACTCTCTCATTGTTCTGCATGGAATCTCATGTCAACAGTCAACAAGTCACAGTCAAGTCATAGAGTGTATTTCTGATTCATTTAATGTTGTATCCATTGAAAAAAACCACACTTTTCCTTTAACAATAAGGACTGAGTGACCCCAAACTTTTGAACTGTAGTGTACATCTGCTACGACACGAGAAGGCAACATTACATTACATTAGGCAGTGAGCAACTGTAATTAATATTTATAAGAGACAAAATGACCTCTGCATTTGGGCGCACATATCCGTACCGGTTGCAGTTCAAGCACTAAAGATATTTTAGTGTATCAGATATTTTCAAGAAGTCTGTTGTATCGGGGTCAGGTGACCTAAGCACAGGGACCACATCTGGCCCAGAGTATGACCTCTAGAATACCAGAGATTTTAGAAGGGAAGAAAAGAGGCATCACCACCTCCAGCCTGAGCATCCATCTTTAGATCAATTTCCACAAAACATTTGTGTGTTTTTATGTGGCAGAGTTTCAGTTGGAAGCCTGTGTGTGTGGGGGGGGGTTGTTACCGTAGCTCACAGATCAGTTACTTGAGGGGCGAATCCCGTCAAGTGGTATTTTGTGATACATGAGGTTCTGCCTGGCCGTGGCCCAGCAGGACAGAGGATTGAGGCGGTGCCCAAAGTCTTTGAGCTCGCTATAGAGGGCTGCCTCAGCTCGAGCCGCTCTAAGGATAGAGAGAAAAAAAAAAAAAGGGCAACCCCATTCTCTGACCATGTTGCTTTCCTCCTCTTTCGTTATTCATCGCCACTCTTTTAGCTTTCCGCGCGCTTGCGTTCCCTCTGTCCCCTCGCACTCTTCCTTCCTCTGCCCTGATTGGAATCTGCAGTCGAGCAGATTAACACATTCTGGCAGGAGCGGCAGGCCACACACACACACACACACACACACACGCGTAAAAACACACTCTCTTTCCAGCAGCATGTGCATCTCAGAGAGATGCTGTGTGTGTGTGTGTGTATGTAGTGACTCAAAGACTTGCACTCTGAAGGAAGGAGTGAAGGAATGTCTAACTCTGTGCTAGATGCCGAGTCCACACACACACACAGTGAGTAAGAGCTGCAAGGGACATTGACACACACAAGAACAGTATGTGGAGAAAGCACGTGTGTGTGTGTGTGTGTGTGTGTGTGTGTGTGTGTGTGTGTGTGTGTGTGTGTGTGTGTGTCTGTGTGTGTGTGTGTGTGTGTGACTAAATCCACACTTCATAATTCATACTCAGAAGCACTTGGCTTGGAGACACTCACAGAGGAAGGAGCACCAAACGGGCACATTTTGTGACTATCCAATTATGCCCGCCCTCCCTCATCCCTGTACTCAACCAGTGATACAGCACCACGTGTGACAACAGATTATTTTAGGACCTCTTAATCTGATTTCTTCCTCATTACATGTGGTCATTAAACGCTGGATGTGACGTGAAAAAAGAAATGAAAAAAAAGCTCAGTATTATAAATGTTTGAGTGTCTTTATACGATGAAGCAAATCAAAGGTCACAAGGAACGATGGTGCGTACATGATGCAGTATTAGTAGTCTATTAAGGGGATTAGCCTGTCAAACGATCATATATAACAATGAATGTCTACTACTGTGTGTGCGTGTGTGTGTATCAAAGACATATAACACTATATTTATGTGACGGGGCTCAATTATTGTGCAAACAACATTAAATCCACATCAGTGAACCACACTAGTGCACACACGCGTTCACGCACACAAAGTCCCGCTGCCCCACATTCCAGCTCTCCATAGTTGGATTAATCCAACACTGAAAAGAGTTCCTAACTCGTGCACTTTTTACATTTGCAAGGTTGATAATACCTTTGATAATAACAATAATAATTATATTATTAATTAGTATAGCTTTTTTTTTTATTACAATATATAGAGAACTTAAAAATGATTTTAAAGGAGACATATTATGCAAAATCAACTTTTTAATCATTTTAATACTCATATTTGGGACTCTGGAGGCGCTATGAGTCGGCAAAGTGTGAAAAAAGATGACTCAGTCAGGTTTTTGTGGTCCTCCTCAGTCTAAGTACAGGAGATAAAACACACGATGTTGACTTCCGTGCTCATTGGGACGTCACAATGAGACATTTCTGGAATTGTTGTCTCGCGGAGCTCCGCTTTGTCCCTAAAAAACGCGAGAGTGCAGGCGAAGGCAATAGTATCTGGAAGAGCGGAAGTCTGTGAAGTGTTCTATTCTTGGCTGCACAGTGCAGCACAGAGTTCTACACAAGCTTCCAGCCTCAGAGGATTTACATTTTATATATGACGGCAATGTGCCAAATAGCATCGGCAAATGATGGCTTTTCCAAATGCTAACTGCTGTTAGCTGCTGGAGCCTCAGTGACGCTGACATAGTTTCCTGTGTCTCATTTGCATTTAAAGAAACAGGCACTCAAAAGAGAGCGTTCTGAACAGGGCTGTTTTGGCAGAGTGATTGAACTGCTGTGGTGATTCATCCTTAAGGTGTTTTGACCAAAGCATGTGACAGACATGTTCATTAGGACACCAGGGAACTAGGTTCACTTGGAGAAATATGGTATAATATGCCTCGTTTAAAACAGAAAAAGAAGAATCAGTTTGTGTCTTTGTGTTTTTTTTGCATTTTTTCCCCCTCAAAATTGCCACTGGAGATACACAGTGACAAGCCTGCTAAACTGTCTGAGCAGATGAAGCTGACACCTGCTCAACAAAGTGTGCGCTGTAGTACATCTGGCAAAGGGACAGCTGAGGACAAACACACCGGAGAATGTTGCTTAATGCCTGGCAGCCTATATGGAGAGAGTGTGTGTGTGTGGAAGAGTGCGTGCGAGTGGGGTTAGCAGCATTGAGGCCGGAACAGTCGAGAACTTCCCATGCGAGCCTGAATATTGTATGAGGTGTTCTCGCAAACACACACACATGCACACACTCACATTCTTGCACAGCAATCTTAGTGAGGACACTCGTGTGCATATCGCACTCCCGAGCCCCACAGCTATATGTAAAACCGAAACCTAATTCTAACCCTAAAACCAAGTCTTTGCCCTTTAGAGTTGTGAGGAGCAGACGAGATGTCCTCACAACGATAGGTTTGAACCAAAATGTGTCCTCACACACACACACATTAAGAGAAAGAAACAGACAGAGTGGCACACTTGAAAACACAAACACATACGCACACAAACAGGGCCACTGAAGCTTGAGCTGATGCGGCCTGGAGCAGCTACACACACACACGCACACACACACCCACACACTTTAGGGCCATCTGCAGCTGGAGATACAGCCCACAGAAAAGCTTTAGTGCTGACACTCTGAGACAGACAGAAAGAGAAAGGAAAGTGGAAAAACTATCGTGACTGTGCAAATCTTGAGATTTGGAGGAAGGAGAGAGTGGGAGAAGGGTGAAAGGAAGACAGCGAGAGACAGCGATAAAAAGAGAAAGAGAGAGATTGGAGAGGTGGAGGTGAAAAATATGGCACCAAACTGTGTTGCTCCACTGACTGACTGAGAGTTCACCAGTTTACTGGGCCTGAACCCTGATGGAGTGAAATCAGATTGGATTGTGCATTTGACTTTTGAAGTCCTTGACAAAAGACACAATCACAATTCTTCCAAGAATCCAAGTATTTTGTGCCTAAAACCAAAAAAGACCCATAAATGTTATACATGATCAGCCAGGACCTGAACTGAGTCCCTGATCGTACAGAGTCTAGCAGCAACTATTAAGTGTGAAAACGACCTAAATGACATCTGGTACCTTCAGCTTTGATGAGGTTTCCGCTAGCAGTTTGCTTAGTGGTTTTTACTAGTTTTAATTTTCACTGCCTAACCCTGACTCTAACCCCCTATACTTGTGTGTAGTTGAATTGGAAAATACCGGGCCAGTGTGTTACACTCTTAGAAATAAAAGTGCTCAGTAGAACCATATAAGGTTCTTCGGCTTGTCCTCATAGGAGAACCCTTTTTGGCTCCAGGTAGAACCTTTTTATAAAGGTTCTACCTGGAGCCAAAAAAAGGGTTCTTAGTGGAACCCTCCAAAAGGGTTCCACTAAGAACCCTTTTAAAACCCTTTATTCTGGTTAGGGCATAAATAAAAGTGTTTCGATGGAGAGGAAACTCCAATGGGCACATATCTGTCCTAAACCAAGAACTTGAAGCACATTTGTTGTAAAGAGTGAGGGTCAACACAGAAATACTCAGAGCTCAGTAACTGCTTTTTAAAAGTTGGTGACAACCAGTCAAAATAAACTGGGAACTCTACTTTAATGAAAACACACACACACACTCAGAGATTTACAGGAGGTGTATGTTGTGTTTTTGAGGCGTGCGTTGAAGGCTTCACACGACTTTCAGGAAAAAAAAGAAAAGAAAAAGGGAACGATGCCTTACAGCAGCAGTTAAAGGTCGAAGTAACCTCCCAGGAGTTCATGAGATGAATCAAACAGTCTTTGCCTCTGGGCATCTTCCAGGGTTATTGGTAAAAGATGGAAACTACACTCATCATTTGGAGTCAAAGATCACCGCACCTGGGACACGGGTAGCAGTTATTGCCTTGTTCTTCGAAAGTGTGATTAAAGAAACCCTGGTGAAGAATGAAAGGTTAAAACTGATGTTTAATATTCTCACTGTTTCATGTAAGAGTTCTCTCCTCCAGTACTGGTCTGATGTTACTTTAGTACTACTGTGAGCAACACATGGGGAAAATAACACTTTTGTCTAAGTCATAAACACACAATCCTTCATGACTGCATGCTGACTGTTCTGTGGCTGACTGATGGTGAACTCTTGCAGCTGTGCGAGTGCAAACAGCGTTAAGTTGACGCTCCGTATGAAGGCTGCAGTGCTGTACTGCAGGATGCACAGCGCGCTGAATCATACCTAACCATCTCGTGTTCAATTCATGAGAGGGCCATTATGTATAAAAGGGTCAGCAAGGCGTGTGAATGTGCTCCGCGTTTGCCTGACGAGCTCCAGTGAAGCTTTTTCCCACAGGGAGTAAAGATGCCAGGAAAAAAAATTTATTCCTATTACAGCAACATAAAAGCAGAACTTACTGATTGCCCGTACAGCTTCTCTTCTAACCTCATCAATGACCTCTCTGCTAGTCAATATGCAAAAACGGGCAAACTTGCGTTCCCAACCCAGTTGCTTTCGAGGCTCTTCGTCTATCTAGTGAACATTTTGTGCCGATTCAATCAGATCTAGGCGTCATGTTAATTCAGTGTGTTGTTATTGTTGTTGTCGTCGTTGTTGTAGAGGTTGCTGGGTAACAACAAGGCTGATGCCAGAGGGGTTAGGAGAGGTGAAGCCCAGCTGTTCTCACCTCTGCCCTTCCTATAAGCTAACAGGCACTGAGCCAGAGGGCAGCCATGCACAACACTGGGATGTACGGGATTCAAAAACTCCAAACTGGACTAATCTGGACTACAGTAAATACAAATGGAAGTTGTCTACAAACTCAAACCAACATTTAAGCCAGATTTACTGTATGTCTTGAGTGATGAAAATTCAATTTTTATCACCATGTCGTACCTGTAGTTTTCTTTTGACAGGGACACTGTCTTATTTTGTCTCCATGTAGACGTTTCATCCTAAAAAACTCCTTAGGTGTTGTCTAGTGCTGGACACTAGGTTAACGCATGACGTGACGTCATGTTTTACGTGCCGCGACACCGGAGTCCAGGCATCATTTTCCAGTTAGCTACGTTAGCTGCGTTAGCTCCTATAGCGCGCCTACAGTGGAACTGGAGTAGGGCTGCCACAAACGATTATTTTGATAGTCGACTAATCACCGACTATTTTTTTATATTTTTTTTAAACATACAGTTTATCACACCTGCATGCAGCTGCTCTTGTATAACAATCATTAGCTTTCAGGTAGAAGTGTTTAAGGTATATGCTAACTAAAAATGAAGACAATTAAGATGGTAGTTCTTTGAACCTTTAATGAAATATGCTTGTAGCAACAAGCACAAAGTGCAAACAGCTGAGTAAACGGATGAGGCACTGTTATAACGCTACTTAAAACACATTAAATATGTGTGCTAAGGCTAATGAATCAAATCGTAATCGCTAATGTTAACATTTACAGCTATCAATATGAGTAAGTTAGCGATCTCCATTATCTACCGCTTTATCCTCCACCGGAGGGTCGCGGAGGGTGCTGTGCCTATCTCAGCTGACATAGGGCAATAGGTGGGAAACACACTGGACAGTTTGCCAGTCTTTCGCAGGGCCACAAGTTAGTGCTCTGTTTACGCTAATGTTAGCAGCTAATTAGCCAGTTAGCTTGTCAAGATGACGGTCCCTCTTCATCGTTGTCAGCCACAACATGCTTCCTTTTCAGGTGCTCGTGCATCGCACTTGTGCTGCCGTGAAAGGCAAGTTCTCTCTCATTTTTCTTAAAATGCTCCCACACTTTTAAGCTCTGTTGCCGCCGGGTAGCCATGATACCAGACACGGCTGACCCAGATTACCACTACTGCGCATGTGTTTCAAGGAAAGAGAGGCGGACAAAGGGGCAGACGTGGCAGTGGAAGGTGCCGCAGCAGTTTTGAGAGAGAAAACAAAGTTAAAAAAATAAATAAAGATGACGCGTCGACGATTAAATTAGTTGTTGACGATTTTAATAGTCGACTTAATGGTGACTAGTCGTCTAATCGTGGCAGCCCACGATTATTAAACGGAAAGAGCAGCGCTACAAATAACCAGCGTACCTGTGTGCTATGTATGTGTGCCTCTGTTTTTAAAGTTTAGCATTACTTTAGAGACTCATTTTAACAATCGGGAGTCATGCAATGCGTGTCATGCGCGTCTTTTTGCGGTCAGTCGTCATGGAAACGCGTCATGTGTTAACATTGTCACCGTGAACCACTGTTAACACGCCCAGCACTAGTTTTGTCACAAGCATGTGGAGAGATGGAGTGCTAATCATGTTGTTGGTTTACTAGCTTAAAATTGAGCCACAGTCAATAGGCTGGTTAGCTTAGTTTAGCACACACGTCTGAAAAACATGAGAAACGGCTAATGTTGCTCTGTCCTACAGCAACCTCTACAAACCAGCTATAATGTTTAAATGAGTGAATTTAAGATATGATAATAGGCAGATTTTTCTGAACATTTCCGGTCATTATGCTAAGCTAATTACCCCAGGGCTCTACCTCCCTAATAACCATTCGGAGAAGAGAATGACATCACTCATTTGATCTAAAACTTACTTTTCTCCTTGTAGCAGGAAACATGTAGCGACGAAGGCTGAATTAAACAAAACCAGAGTGGGATTAACAGCTCCTCACATCACCCGGGACCAATGACACTGAAGACCAGTCACTTAGACAAGACTGCAATGAACTGGACTTGACCTAATTACGGCTGAGAGAACCAGATTAGATTAGAGCTGATTAAATCTTAACGATCCCACTGGGAAAGATAAATATAATTGTTAGAGAACCAAGTACTGGTCAGACGCACAAACAAAGACCAGGATGAACGCTAACTAAATGATATTTCAACATGTGGAACTTGAGTTTGGCGAGAATGAAGCCTCGCTGTGACAGTTGTTTTGCCCCACCCCCCCTGCTTTACCTCGATGATGTCGGCGTTGGTCCGGCTCTCGTGCGGCTCGTTGTACTCGGTGTACTTGAGCAGGACCTTGTCCATGTCGGTGCTGGCGTACTGGAACAGCTTGTTGGTGTGGTTGAAGATGATGAGGGCAATCTCGCAGTCGCACAGGACGCTCAGCTCGTATGCCTTCTTCATCAGACCAAACTTTCGCTTGGTGAACGTGACCTGGTGGACGGAGGGCAGAGGGTGTGAACATAAGATTTGGTCAGTTAAACAGGCATTTGGTCACAGAGAATGTAAGAGTTTATACATTTTAAAGGGTATTTTTTTTCATTATTCAGCACCACCTGAGAAGATATTGACCTCTTGAAGCAACACCATTATCACCAACATTAAAAATGTCGAGCACAAGTCCGCTACAAACTTTTCACAGGAGGCAGATTTACTCCCAATAAGATCATTTGCTCTCTCATCATCATCCTCTTCCTAGTATACCTCACACACTGGTATAGTGAAATTAGATAGAGCGAGAGATTATTTGTTTAGTTTTCTACGATCGCAATTCCACTCTGATCACATACCCTGGTATATGCAGAAGAACAGTATTTCAGATTTTTGAAGTACCACCAGAAAAGTTACAATTAATCGATTCCTAAATAATGGTCAACTATATTGATAATCGATTAATCGGTTTGAAGCTTTTTCCATGATTAAAACAAGATTTCTGATTGTTTATCTTCTTAAATGTGAATATTTTCTCTTTGTTTCTTTGCTCCACATAACAAAGAAATCATTAAAACAGAATCATTTTGGTCCATCGTCATTTCCAGGTTTAACCACTTCTTCCCTGACCCTCTTTTCGGAGTCCCTGCTCGAAAATGACATGCCCAAACTAAATAGAGTAAACCTCTGCAGTTACAAGCTCTATGTGGATTATCTTGGTATCAAACTGAAGATAACACTTGTGAGATTCCACCAGAGGTGTAAGTTTCACGGTAGATGCCACCGCGACATTCACCTTTCTCTCATCAGAACGATCTAATGTCGCTCTGTAATGATCAATCAGACCGGGATTTGGCCCCAAAGCATGCTGGAAAGTGTAGTTCTTCATTAGAAGTGGTTTTGTTCCGGTGGAAATAACTTGTTTTGATAAATAGCAAAGGTAAGACGACATTTCTGCTTGTATTTCTTGAAAGTCAGTTATTGTTTTGCTCTTATTTTGGGGCTGGATCTGTGAATCTTGGTCGTAGAGTGATAAAAATGTCTGCTGTCCAGCCGACACGTGTTTTTTTTGTTTACATAATCACGCTGAGGCTCCGGTGCCGCTGAGGCTCCGGTGACGTTTTTTTCCCGCTCCTGCTGTTTGATCCATCGGTGAACATAAGAATGGTTTATATGAGCTTTTAGCTGAGTTTCTGACCTTGCTGTGGGTATGCAGCACCGTTGCCCCCGATCCCGGGGGCAACCGTGAAGAAGAGGTTAACCAACACTGATCAACGTTTTTTAGCATTTTCTGACATTTTATGGACCAAACGATTGATCGAGAAAATAATCGACAGATTAATCGATTACGAAAATAATCGTCAGTTGCAGCTCTAGCTAGTGTAGCACTGGTGGTACAAGTACCACAGCTTTAGAACCATGGGTATATCGCCTAGTGAGTTAGCCTGCAATTCCCTCCTCTAATCTGGACACTGGAGATACATAATAAAAATTGTAGGTGCTCACGTTAAAGTCATATGTAGAATATAATCTGAGTAGATTAGTTCTAAAGTTGGTGAGGACAGAGCTGTGATGTGCTGGTAATTTCAATGTCTGCTGTGTGCTGGATTATTTGTATTCCAGGAGCAGTGACAAGCTAAAGTCATGTTGGTGACCTCAGTGAATCTTGGCACAAAGTGTCACAAATTAAAAAGAAAAAAAGATTACTTTAGGGCTCATCTTCAGCTCAACCTGGTCAATGGAGTTTTCACCGTTCATCGTCATTTATATTTGTGCATCAGTGAAGAGGAGCAGACGCAGTGTGAGAACAGCGTGTTAAACATACGCCACAGAGACATTTTTAGGAAACAGACTTCCAGGCAGTGTCCAAACACACTCTCTTTAAAGTACCACGCGCACACACACACACACACACACACAGTCTCACACACACTCGTCACGTTCACTCTCCTTGTCATCTTCACACTCTGTCCTGCTCTTTTCCATGCTTTCCATCTATGTTGCTGTCTCTCTCCCGCTCTTTTCCACACTCCTTCTGTCACACATTATTTCCATGTTTCTCTCTCTCTCACACACACACACAAACACACACAGACTTGCACAGCTATTCTTCTTAGGACACTGCATTGATGCAGAAACTCACTTGGACCAGGCTTTATCCTGTTACTGGTCCTCATGTGGTAACAAAAGCCAGCACACACACACGCACACACACACAAGTGGCGGTTGTTGGTCTTTGAAACAGGGGAAGCTGATTTCAGTGCCAGTTATTTATACATAAATTCTTACATAAATTATGCAGATGAACAACTAGAACAAGGAAATGTGATAATTATGTAAAACTGAAATGCTAGGTTTTTTTTCTCTGTATCGCCGAGCAAATAACAACCAGCAAAATCCACACAGGACTGAGGCAGAAAAGCCCCCGCTGCTGTCGTCTTTGTTTCTGCAACACTGTCAATCAAAAACTGGCTCCGCCTTTCAGACAGTTCCTCCAATCATCCCCCGCCCACTGCTTCATCGAGTCCCAGAGAAGCTGAGCTTCCATGGAAGTGACGTTCTTTTGGCACATTTTAATGCGGAGGCTGCTACGGGAATACGGAAAACACGTATGGACGATCCGTGATGAACTACTGATTCTGAACTCGCGCTTGATTAGTATTGAAATTTAAATATGACATTTGCCCACATTTTAGAGGAAGCTGAGTTCAGGGTCCCCTCGCTGGCTTTCATATCACTTCCCTGTCATAACCCAAGTGGTATTTACAATCCACACAGATTTGGTACACATACACAGGAAGGAGGAGGCCAACAGGGAAGCAAAGCCTTCAGGTGTTCATATCATGTCTGGTGTTAACTGAAGGTCTGAGGGTCAATGACACGTTTTACACGTGACAAAAAAAACACCTTTGACATCATTTTAAGCGAATATTATTGTCAGAAAATTGAAGTCATGGCACAAAGTTGGTCAGGCAGTTTATGGTGGTCCGACACTTCAGTTAATCACCCGCCATATCTTTAAATGCAGTAATATATGGTTTCTACAAACAAAATCAGGTGTTCAAATGCCTTCAACATCTACTAGTGCAGTGCTCGTAGGAAGTGTGTAAGGAACGTAAAGGCCAACCTAATACAAACACTGTGCAACCTCATTATCATAGCCCTACGTTAATGCTAGCTTATCTTTGGAAACAGGTTCGCCAAGTTAACCACAGAGTGATCTGTAACCACAGATTGATCGGGCCATGCTCAACTGATATCCAAAATGTTAGGGCGATCTGACAAACGGTCATCGAGATATGCCTGTCACAGAAGTATCAATAGGAAATGCTGCCATCGAGTACTTTTAAAGTCCAGAACAGAAGTTAAGCTCCTTATCAAACATTCAAATTCAAAGCCTTTTATTTTTTTTAATGTTTACGCATATTAACTCACACTCCCTGTACATAAATACGCAATAAAAAATAAATTGACTCCAGTTTCAGTGTGTTTCATGTTTTTTTAGAATGCGACACAAACACAACACGAAACTTCCTGTTCCTGTGATCCAAAGCTTTGCATGTTCAAAATATTTAGTACTGAACATTTAGTTACATACATGGGCATAATAATGGGAAATGATATCATTCGTTGCCATGTAAAACCCGGCAGACGTCACCACATGCTCCCAGCGTCTACACCAGAAGTCACGCGTTGCTTAGTCACAGAAGAACAAGGAGCAGCTGTGGTTAAAAGTCTGAGCAGAAAATAAATAAATAAATAAATAAACAGCAGAGTTTTAGACACACATGGACGCAGACAATGTTTTCCCTGGTCATAATACTAATAATAATAATTACACTGTCTGCAAATCAATGTAGTCGTTATATAATGATATGTTGACATAACCTCGGGGGTGTGAAGTGAAGGAGGCAGCGAGGAGGAGGAGGAGGAGGGGATGGAGAACAGATAGAGAGACAGAGTGAATAAAAAAAAAATCATGTGACACCGTTCATATCTCTTGATCCTCTCTGCTCCGGCGCCCCCGACATGTTTATGCCTCTCTTATCCCTCGTCTCTCTATCTTCCTCCATCGCCTCTTGTTTTCTCGCTCCCTCCTTTTCTTTTCCTCTGCCACAACATCCTCCCCTCCTCTAACCCTCCACCTCCTTCCCTCTGTTCCTTCGCACTCATTGCTTCCTGCTGCCACAAATCAAATTATATCGGGGTCGTATCCACGGGCAACAGACGCCCCTCCTCCCCTCTGACCCCCCCCCCCCCCCCCCCCACACACACACACACACACACAACATATCCCACCTCATCACACACTGCTACCATCGTCTTACCTCCCTCCATCTTTATCTCTCTGCTCATCTACATATCTCCCTCGCGCACAAAATGAGCAGATAAATTATGTGGCGACGTTGGAAAAGGGAGGAAATTATGGCTGTGCAGGATGATAGGAGGGGCGGGCGATGAAAACAACAACGGCTCTCCTCACAAATTATAAGGTCCCGGACAAACATCGCCTCTTCTGAGAAAAGAGAAAGTGCGACTTTGGGGGCCCACTCGACTTTTCGATCGTCTTCATCTGGCCGCGAAAGCATAAACAAGCTCAAGGTAATTGACATTAAGAGCGGAATGGCCAGGTAACCAATGGCAACTGAAGAGTGAGACATCCATAAGGAGAGGAGGAAAGAAAGAAAAAGAAAGAAAGGAAGGAAGGGGGTGAGTGTCAGGGTTGTGGTTGTGTGGCAGATGGATGAGGAAACTTCGGCGCACAAGCTTCGTGAGGTCAAGGTCAATTTAAAGACGCAAACTGTGAAACTGAAACAGCGCGTCAGGTCAAACATGTGGACATGTGACTGAAAAACACTTGTCTGCATCAAATTAATGACAATAGGAGACAGACTTTCTTCATAAGGTCACATTTTGAACTGACTTGCTGCCGTTACTCACACGCGGTTATTGCTGCTTTCAAAAAGTGAAACTTTTAAAAGTGAAATTATGGCATTAGAGGACATCCTTCTTTTTTTTCAGAAAACTTAACAGGCCGTTAATATAACTGGGTGGTGGAGTGATAAAACATGATTGTGTCTTAAAAATGTAGGGGGAACAAAAAAAAAATTCAAATTCAAGACAGAAGTAGAGCTGCGAAATGAATCGTCAACTATATTGATAATCGTGAATATTTTTGAATGTTTTCTTTGCTCCACATAAAGAAATCATTAAAACTCAATCTTTTTGGTTTGTGGACAAAACAAAGACATTTGACCAACACTGATCAACGTTTTTTTTTAAATGTTGGACATTTTATGGACCATTAGTCCAATTAGTCCAGAAAATAATCGACAGCTTAATCGATCACGTAAATAATTTGCAGCTTTAACTGCCAAATAGGAAGGTTATTCTGGAAAAATGGGCAAAGGCACTTAACTCACAGGATATTTTCTGGCTCTTTTTATGGGAACAATAAACAAAAAAGACACTGGTATAGTGAAATTAGATGGATAAATGCTGCTGCTGCCGTTTTTTTAATTTCACTATTCCAATATAGGAAAAAACAATAAATTTTTTGATGGATTGAAACTTGATTTATGTCTCAGAAGTTAAACGTTGGGGCAGGAGACATATTTTTGTTGTTACTGATCAATAGACGGAATACAAATGTGTCAATATGGGACGGAGCCTGTCACATATACACATATGTGTATATATACATATATACATATATACACACACGTTATAATATTATATTATATACGTAGAAAAGAAACCAGAACATATTTGCATTCAAGAAGCTGAAAAAATCGAGGTTGACATTTAATTTAGGAAATGCTTAATCGCGTAATATTCGCAGCCCTAAAACTATTTATTGAGCGATGTGATGACGACACGCGTCCGCTTTTTATTCCGTGTAAATCTACAGCCTTGTACCTGGGCGTCCAGATATCTTCCCACACAGTCGCTAATCCCTCACTCTGATGACACAACCTGGTGTTTTCATGCCCATGATTCATGTTCCTCTCTGGCATTATATACTTAATCCATTCTGCCTGATGTCAAACAGCCCGTGATTCGGCATGAAATGAATTATAGTTTTGTGGTTCCTGTGGACTCTTTCTACTGAAATGCATCAACAAGCCTCTTTCATTTGAAAACTAAAAAAAAAAGGGTCTAACATTTCCAGTCCTGTTCTTTCTCTTGCCGTTTTGGTGATGCTGTCATGTTTCCAGCCGGGGCCCACACTCTGAACGCTGTTTGTTTTTGCTGAGCTTATGGCAGCATCTCCGAATCAACATGTAGGAGGGTGACGGGCTGTGTGTGTGCTCCAAAAAAAAAAAAGAATAATAATTTGATCCTCTTTCAGATGCCACAGTGTTCATTAGCTGCAGCAACACAGAGCCGGCGTGTAAAAACCACTTATTTCTCTACAGACTCCAGACTCAGCTCCACTTCAAACATGTCATCCTGCTCCTGATGAAAGAACCAGATTCTTTTTTTACCCCTCTATGTTCAATTATTCTGCAGATAAGCAGAGAAGATATTTATTGTGCAGTCTTGGTTCAATAGAAGCATCTGAAATGTCATCACCCCCCCCCCCCTCCCCGCCTCACCCCAGTCGCCCCTGGCTGCAGTAATTAAATCACTTCCTGCGTGTTGATTACCTGATCGGTGAGTAATCTTTAATCTACGACCGTGTTTGACCACTGAGCGCGGCGTCGCCTTATTGACAAACAGTTTGACATGTGACGCAGCCTGAGCGATCACACCCGACCTCCGTCCCCACTCCTTTACGTCCAGTTGTGTACTGATGAATAACAAGCTATCTACTAGCTACAAGCTATCTATACTGTTCTCTGTACCCACCCCCTCCCCGCTAAGATTGATGAGGAGAAAACCCAGGACAATTCTCCAAATCCGTTTGAGAAGGTGGGCACGTCACATTCGTTACTCAATCTGCTCAATGGAGCGGAGACCATTTACCAGTTGACTCATTTTGGATGGATCATTTAGCCTTTCATCCTCTGTGACAATGCGACCGATCCTAACGACTAACTAAAGGAACTTGAGGTTTGGGGAGAGGAAGGAGGAGGATGTATGATGATTTCTAGTGCTTTTTCCACTGTAGGCAGTATTTTTGTTGGGTTCAGAGAAGAAGCACAATGATAGCTCTGCAGAGTCATGAGCCTCATAAAACATGATGCTATTGTACCGTTCTCATGTGGCACCGCTCAGAGACAAGCGTATTTGTTGTTATGTGTTAAAGGCACAGCTGTGCAATACCAAACGTGTCTTACAGTTGTGCTTTCAAGTGAAAATCAGATTTTCAATAATTTTTTTTTTTTTTAAACTAACTTAATTTGTAATATTACATTTTTGAAAAAAATTTTGACAAAAGCCGAAACATTAATTTAAAAAAAAAAAAAACATTTATACAAAAGTTCCAAATTAATTTTTTGGAAAAAAAATATTTTTTGTTTTGTTTTGAAAACAACTGAAGTTGAAACATTTAGATTTTTGGGACAGTTAAAAATTTAATTTAATTGAAACATTACATTTTTTTAAGAAAATGTTTTAAACAAAAGTTGAAAGAGTTCATGTTTTTTTGTTGTTGTTTTTTTACAAACGTTGAAACTAACAAAAGTTGAAACACTAAATTTTTGAAAAAATATCACATCATTTTAAAGGGACACTGTGTAGTATTTATGGGTTTATATAACCCAAAATCTACTATTTTATACATATTATGTGCTCCTGCATTCTCTAGTCGCTGTATAATAGTTTTTGTTTCATTTTCGTAGTGTTTCAAAAAGTCATGTAAAATAACATGGTCGCGGGCCGCGGTTGCATAGCCACTGTTAGCAGCGAGACGCCATGTTTATACCGGAGCCTGTAAGGACAAACGCGAGTGAACAAATCAATCGTCTCTTTACTTGTAGTGGAAGTCCCGCCTCCACTCTCTCCGCTTCGTCTGCTACGGCCGCGGTAGCTCGCCCTCTCCCTCACCTCACGAACCTCATCTGCTGACAAATTTCAGCCTCTCCTCTAGATGTCACTATAAACTACTTACTTATAATATACTTGTATATATATATACTTATAAATACATTTTAAACTTTAAATAGAATAGAAAAAATGTAATAGAATGTCAATTTTCGCCAATCATCGACTTCATAATGATTGAAAGGGCAATCTACCAATCGAGATAAGGCTCTCAACTGATTTGTGACCAATTGATGGACGTAAGGATGAGGAGGATCTAAAGCAACGGCGACACGATGGCATCTATTTTGTGGTGCATAAGTGGTGCAAGCAACAAAGAGAGTCCAGAGTTGAAGTCGTCACGCGTCGAGAGCGAGACAAGCGAGGATGATGTCATGAAACCTTGTGCATGTGTGGTGGAGAAGAAGCATGTGACGAAACCATTGTTTGAAACCTTATTTTGGGGCAAAACCATATTTTTTTTTTTTTTTTTTTATTTGTGACTCAGTCGCTAATTTCTCATGATCGTATATTTCTCTGGATGGTTGGATCAATACCTTTTGGAAAAAGCGACCATTGAGTAGGGGGAGGGCGATTAGTGATGATATTTCACCGAATTTCAAAATAAGTCTGCTTTGATATAGAACAATAATTATATACATAATAAAATCATATTTATCAATGCAAAGTTGAAATAGCATGCACTGAAATGGTGTATTTATGCCGCTGTCAGTGGTCTTCTTTAGTTTACTCCGTCACATACTGCACGTCTGACAGTAAATATTTTCCTGTTTGCCACAAGAACTTAGTATTAATTAGTAATACACTCTATATGTACATATAAATAATAGTGTTCCTAAGGTAGATTTTTTTCAGCTGACCTTTAACACGGTTAACACTGATAAGACGTTCTCTGCTGCTGTGAACCTGTCATATACACTCCCTCGTCACCTCGCGTCAACCCCAGTCTGGACCAGTTGGTTCTATAACAAGATAATGAGGGCGTGACACAAGCCCCGCCCACTTCCCCATTGTGGGCGCAGCTGCACAAACACAAACATCACCTCAAGTGACTTCACTGACCTGTTTGTTGCGCTCATCCGTGATCCTCTGAATCTGAATCTTTTTCCTCCCCATGTTGCCGGCGTGGTGGTGGTGGTGGGAGGAGGAGCGGGTGAGTGGCGAAGAGGGGTCAGAGGTCAAATGTAGTTGAATGCCGTCCTACTGATGAAGTCTCTCAGGTAACTTTGCTGACCAAAGCGGCCGAGCAGGAAGGATGTCACCGTGTAAATGTTTTTGTTTGTTTGTTTTTTTAAAAGAAGAAAAGAAAAAAGAGGGAGGAGGAGGAGAAGAGGAAGAATGGGGTTCGGTGTGTGTGTCGCCCTCTTCAGATCATGGTCCTGTTTCTGGGAGCCAGGTCATCCACACTCAGGCTCAACTGGGATGCTCTGCCCTCCCCTTCACCTAAGCTGGGCAGCTCCTGGAAAACAACACAAGAGGCATTTATGTCAACTACAGCTGCAACTAACCATTCTTTTCATCAACGATTAATCTGTCGATTATTTTCTCCATTATGTATTATGTATGTCCACAAGCAAAGAAACCAGAAAATATTCACATATAAGAAGCTAAAACAATCAGAAATCTTGTTTTAATCACGAAAAAACGATTAATCGATTATCAAAATAGTTGACGATGAATTTAGTAATCGATTAATAATAGATTCACTGTTTCAGCTCTAATGTAAACGCTGTAAAAAAGGAGGAAGAGGGGCTTTTATTTGTATTTACCGTGACCCACTTTTACCCATAAAAACACTATCTTTGCCTTGACCACTCATACACGAGAGAATAAATGATGCAGCAGAGCATCAGCGGCGCCATCAAATCAAAAGCACTTTAGGCCGGAACATGGAGGGGGGTTGTTTGTGGCACTACATGCAGAGCAGGAGGCCCTCGGGCCCCATGAGGAGGGAGGCTGTGCTGTGTCAGCTTCATTAGAGGCATCACCGCCACATCACTGATCTGCTGGTCGCCCGCGGCAACCGGCTGCCCAGCCAGGGCTGCTTGTCATAGCCGAATGTGAATATTCCCAATCAAAGGCAGGGCAGAGAGGAGTCGCTGAGTCTGTGGATTTTTAACATATTTTCCGTTTCCAAACAACCGTCCCACTTCTGACAAGACGTGAGATTTTCGCCCTGCGTTTAATGTGATGCATGGGGGACAGAAGAAGAAGAAGCAGAAGCAGCAGCAGCAGCAGCAGCAGCAGCGGGACGGAAACTTTTCCACATTTGAATGCACACAAAAAACAACCTCCAAAGACGTGAAGGATTTAATGCAAATTTTCCACATGTGTCCTATTCAGATTTTCCAAACTATCAGGACAGACATATGACATGTCTGCAAAGCAGGTATGAGTGGGCAGATTTCCACAGATGATACATTAAAGGCAGACTGGCCTCTGTTGTCCTGTGTGCAGTAATAACATTATGCCTTATTAACTAAACTGAACACTGGCCTAATTCCCCGTGACAGAGATATAGAGTGTAAAAATGTGTGTCTGATTCAGCCATATGGCTAACTAACCGTGAAATAACTGTGGTCTGCAAATCTATGCGATGATTAAAAATCCCACAATGGGAACACGAGAGAATTTCAGATTTCAAAAGGAGCGAAGCAGAGAAGTTAATGTTTCTGCAAATACATGCAAACACATGAATGAATGAATGTAGCAGTAGCAACAGAGGCAAAGACTGTTTTCGGCCCTGTAGCTACTATTTGTGGTTCAGCTGTAAAAATAGCACTCTGGCTAAATATATGCTGTATAGATATATATACACATGTACACAGGCTCCCTGTGCACATAGACGAGGAGCCAAGTGGTGGAATTAGAGAGCTGTAGTATCGTGAGTTTACATTATTTACATTTTTCACAAATGTGTCAACAAAAAATATATTTGGTTAATGTGTTTGAACAGGATGTTTTTTCTGTTTATTAAAACAAGTTATCTGATTTTGCAGCTTCTCATAAGTGAATATTTCCTGTTTTCTTTTCTCTATCCGACAAAGAAATCATTCAAAATGAATACTTTTAGTTACATTTTACGTAAAACATCCGTATTTTTCAGAATTTTTCATGACAAATTGATTATAAGAACAATTGCTAGTCGCCGCCCTAGTAATGACTATTGCGGAACTGCTGTGTTGTGACGTTCTCACTATTGTACACGGATCATATCTGGAGTTCCCCTGCGATTCACCACCCAACAACACAGAAAATGAAGTTTGACCCTGCCACTGACAGTTCAATCATAAAGCCACTGTATCTCCACTCCTCTGACGTCCTGTAAGGTGTGGCAGCGTGATACGTTGGCTGCTGTAAGGCGTTAGGTCTGCGTTAGGCTTTACAGAGAGCCCCCCCGAGCTGTGCTGTTCCACAACAAACTTCAAAAACGCATTTGCGCACGTCAACTTCTGCATCTTAACGTCCCCAGTTTGAGCCCGTACAAAAACAGACTTCACACCAGCTCCTCTGCATTGTTTGCATTCCAGCTACCTGGGAGAGCAGCACAAGAAGAACGCCCTCCATTTACATCCATTCTAATGAAACAAAGAATGCAAAATAGTCTGTCATGGGACTGACGAGCCTTTTGTGCTGCTGTGGGCGCTGAACAACACACTGGCTAAGGAATGGATGCATCCGACTTAGCTTTGGCGACAATTTGCTCATGAATTATGCACTGGATGATGACAAGACGGATGATGGAGGAGAGCGAGGGGGGGGAGGGTTTAAGAAAAGAGGGAGTTATGAGTGTCATAATCGCTTTGTTAAAAGGCTTGATGAAGAACTGGAGGCTGTCTGAGCCTGGATTCAGCAGCGCTCTGCAGGAACTGATTGTACAAACTACTGGCAACATCAATCTAATATTTGGTTGCAGCCCCTTTGGCACAATCATTTTCTGTCGAAATCTGTCTTAAACTCCTCTGCTTCTTTTCACCTCCCGTTTGACTGGCACAAATTTAATAAGGGGGACGAGTAAAGGATAATGCATTCCACCTGCATCACCTCATTAGTGCATGTCGGAGAGAAAAGAACAGGTGTCTCCAGTATGTTGTACATTCATTAAGTTTCAAATTACACGAGTAAAGAGGTGTCGGCAATGTATTTTAACGAAATAATAACAGTGTGTGTGCGCGCTCGTAGCCTTCATTAGCCACAGAGCGGAGCGGAGGATCCGCTCCAGTTGTGGTGAAGTTCAAAGGCAGAGAGCACGGTAGGATTTGTCTATAGGCTGTGAGCTGATCACACATGAAAAGGCTGCTTTATCTGCCCGCGGTGGTCAAGTCTCAACCTTTTACCCTTCATGCTGCCGGAGCTCACTTCCCATGTCTGATGTCAGGCAGAATCTCTGCTCGCTCACATGGGAAGCGGAGGGCCTGGAGTGTGTCTGCTGCCTCGCCGAGCATACGAGGGTGACAGAGAGGCTCTGGACAATGAAAAGATAAACGCTGATAATTAGGATTCTACAGCAGACTGAGATTAGAACCCTGGGGAACGCCTAAAACAGTGAATTCACATGGGGCCAATAACATACTCTCTTTCTGGGGGTACAGGAAGTTAGAGCTTTTGAGCAAATTGCACAAACGTCAAAAGTAGAGCTGCTACATATGCTATATTTCATCAGTGTTTAAGTAAAGATGCTAGAATATAAAATCGGCTGTGGATAAGCAGGATAAATACAGTCTGTAATTTGAATCACTTAGCTTTAGAGGAGCTCCAAAGCCTTTAGAAAGCCGGGGATAAACAAGGAAGCTTTACACTGACAAAAGGTCTAAAGACACTAAAATAAACAACCTTGACCACATATGGTTTCACAAAGACATCATCTAAAAAAAAAAAGGGGAAGCAGCGAACATATCACAGAGCATTAGAAAAGGATCTAAAAAGCAAACATGAATGCCATTACTGAGTGTTCACTAAGCTAAAGAGAGGGCAAATCAGGTCATAACCTCGGGGCAGCCTGCAACAAAGATTAGTCTGTAAAAGAACAGTTTGAAAATACAGCATTGCATCGTTATCCCCGACATCTGTTGCAGCGGCCATTAAAAATTTCAAAGCTTCAATCTCTTATTCCAACTGTGTGGGTGGAAAGACATGAGCTGCAAGGGAAATATTCTGATTTTAACATTAATTCACGAGGAGAAAGTTAATGGGAGATGTCTTTCTTTTTTTTCCCAGCTACAAAACGCTTTAGAGTTTGTTTCCTCGTCTCCCAGTGCGACTGCAGTCATCTCCAGCTGGAAAATAAGAGGCTTCCCATGAGCATTAAGGGGTCAACTGACTCGGTAAAGAGCACATCCACCAGATTTTTCCCAGCCGGTCTGTGAACCGTTGACCTTCCACCAGACAACCTGCCCTGCCGTCCTCTCCAACTCCACTCTCCTTGATATTACTGATACATCGACACCAGTGTTGCTGCCGCAGGGCTGAATGTGTCACAACCTGCAGGGAGGCAGTGACTGTGCCATGACTCACAAACAACAAGGTAACCCATGCTCTCTTAAATCATAGCGTGTGCCGTATGACATCCACACTCAAGGAAATACACTACCGTTCAAAAGTTTGGGGTCACCTATACAATTTGTGTTGTGTTTTCCATTAAATGTTACACTTTTATTTAGGGATGCACCGATTGCCATTTTTTGGGCCGATTCCGATTTACGATTTTTCAAGAAGTTTGACCTGCCGATACCGAATTTAGCCGATTCAGATTTCAATTTTTTAAACCACTTTACAGCATACAGAAAGGTATATATTTTTGCATATTTTCTTTAATAGAACATTTTAACATAGAAATGCAATCAGTTCACATCCAATACCCAACTAAAAATACAAAAACTAATCACTACCTGTATGTGTAGTTTATTTAAGTTAAGAACATATTTCACAACATAGTACCTACACACAAATAAGTTAATGACTTCACTCTCTCGCTCTCGCTCTCTCTCTCTCTCTTTCTCCTCACACTGGTTTAAATGACAAACAAACAAATGCTGAGTGCTGATCAAAATTTTTGTGCAAGTGATTTAAGGTCCTGACTCTTGTCTTAAATATGACAGGCTTCATTCAGTGATTGAAACAAATATATAAACATTAATGAAACGTTTACATGCAGAGCGCGCTCACTCGCAAAGCAGACAGCAGCGCTGCGGCTGCGCGGATGTTGTGTAATCAAATACACCGGTATGGCGGTATATTAAAAATTCATATCATAACGGGGAAAAAAACGGTATTCGGTGTGAACCGGTATACTGCCCAGCCCTTCACTCTATTAAAATCGGAACATTTCTGACTGACCGGCCGGTCGCCGATTGGGGCCGATCACGTTCCAATCACTGGCCGATTAATCGGTGCATCCCTACTTTTATTCATCAAAAGAGTTGCAAAATGAATAGAAAATATAGTCAAGACATTGACAAGATTAGAAATAATGATTTGTATTCAAAATAATAATTTTGCTTTCGTCAAAGAACCAGCAAAACTATTTTCAGGTGTGCTAACATCATTGCACAAGGGTTTTCAAGGGTTCATCCAATAACCTTCTAACGCCATTAGCAAACACATTGTACCATTAGAACAATGGAAATGGGCCTCTATGTACATATTCCATTAAAAAACAGAAGTTTGCAGCTAGAATAGTCGTTTACCACAGTAACAATGTAGAGAGTGTATTTCTGATTCATTTAATGTTATATTCATTAAAAAAAAGTGCTTTTCCGTCAAAAACAAGGTAGTGTATATGGCTGCCAACTCTATCATGTAACAAAAAGAGGTCCTTAATGATCATATCGCTCCTGAAACATCCAAACAAGACTCTACACACAGACTATATTAGAGGAAACGCAACTGTGAAACAAACAAAAACATTGAACTCGCCTCACACTCGAACCAATTAAAGGAAATAACCGGAGCAATTAATCTTATTTAGTCTTATTTGTGAGAAAACGCCGCCCAATACAGTTGTTGAAGTGCCACAGAGGGCGAGGGATAATCATGACCCAAGAGTGAGGAACACAATTATCTGTGTGCTTCAGTGTGAACGCATCCTTCTTACATTTGCTCCATGAATCACTGGTCATTGATTGCTGGCGTTGACGTGGCGAGGAGACATTTTGGGGTCATTTGGCTTTTGGGTAACATTTATAGTCACAAAAAAATAAGGAAATATTGAGGTTTTTCTTTGACAATTAATATCAAAAGTCATCTATAATGTACAATACCCACAGCACAGTGACAAAACATCATTATGGTAAAATTCTGTCATGAATTCAAGGCCCAAAAAGCTTGATTTTTACTAAAGTTGCATGATTGGCAAATCATCATCATCATCACAATTGCATTATCTGCAGCTCTGGGCAAAAACAGTGAATCATCAGTGTCTCAGTCACTTAAGAAGCGAAGCATGCAAACATATTTGTCACGAGATCTTTTACTAATTACATAAACATTTGATAGGAAATTCATGAAACGCTCACATATCCGCGAGCGTGTTGTATTGGCAAAATATCAGAGGAGTCACCAGAGATGACCCCCGGAGGATTTGAAGGCATCAGGTTTCAGTAAGAGGGCAAACGTGCCTGCATGTAGCTGCTCGAGGCATGACCTCTGTAGGAGCGTATCAAAATGACTGATCGGTCTCTCAGTTTGAAGCCCAGGTGGATCAATAGCTCACCAATATCCATTTGTCACTCAAACCGGCCTGTCTGGGACACATGAAACATAAGATGACAAACAACGCTCGGCAGAGCAGAGAATAAACGAGGAATCAGATCAGCAGGTGTCTGTGATTGTAGCAGCGTGAACCGTCACAGTCTCATGAGTTTTGGACTAAAGGAGGTTTATAGTTTACAGCTTTAATAAACAATCAGGTTCCACGTGACAATTAATCATCACACTGATGACACTTTAAATCTTCGTATTTTAATGCTGGGCTTTGGGCAGTGTTACATTGTGAAGAGGTGAGTGTGTCGAGTTAAACGAGTGCTAACAATAACAACCGCTATTTAGCGCAGTAATATAAATAGACGTCACACTTTCTCATGAATGTACTATATTTGCCACGTCACCTCGCCACTTAAGTTTGTGTTGCTTCGTAAAGCACTCACTCCCACACCAAAGTCCATTAATCACAGCAGCCGCTGATCCACTGCTGCTGGGTTCAATTGCCGTATATATGTTTTCGCCGGGGTTTGTTTGTTTGTCTGTCTGTTAGCAAAATAACTTGAAAAGTCGTTGACCGATTTGGATGAGGGCCTTACCTTGGTTGTGTGACGTCAGCTACTGGACTTTGAATTGGGAGTATTTCTACTAGGGATGGGAATCTTTGACTATCTCAAGATTCGATTCGATTCCAATTATTGGAGCTACGATTCAATTCAAAATCGATTTTCGATTCAAAACGATTTGATTCATAATGCCTTCTGCTTCAATCTGGGTAATATAGGTGTGCAAAGGATGATGGAGACACTCTTTTTCAGATTGATTACGTTTTAAACATGCATCCATGCTGAGATGGAATTGGTGTAACTGTTGCATAAAAACAATATCACATATTGCATAAGTAACTATAAATAAAAGTGCCTCTTTATTAGTGCTAGACACGTTAACGGCGGGTTAACGGCATTAGCGGCATCAACGTTAATGCACGTTAATGCATTGCGCGTTTCCACGGCGACTGACCGGCAAAAGACGCGTGTGACGTCATGTTTACGTGACTCATGATTGTAACGATAAGTCTCTAAAGTAACATACGCAGTACACAAGTATGCTGGTTATTTGTAGCGCTGCTCTTTTCATTTAATAAACAGACCGCTCCAGTTCGACAGTAGGCGTGCTAACGGCGCTAAAGGAGCTAACGCAGCAGGCAGTTTCACTGGGCTTGCGTTCAACTGCATCTCAGCACAGGGTGCAGTCGCCTGTATGCAGCACACTATGTATAAGTACCTGATACAAGCCCACTTCAATAATCCAGAGCTGCCAGATTAACTCCACTGATCAGACACACCTGCCAGCATTGAGAGCCATGATCACCATAATTTGAGTTATAGGAGGGAGGGTGTGTGAGTGAGAATCTTAAAGGCTGGCTCCTCATTGGGGCACCAAGGGGGCTGGTGGGAGTTTGGCGTCTAACTGGGCTGCTGAATTTCCTCATGTGATCCAGCCAGCAAAGCTCGGTTTGCAGCCCAACCTTGAGGGTGTACTGCCAGCACCAACTGTGTGATATTTACAGCCTGTTGCCTCATGTTCCTGGGAAACCATTGGACACAGCTCCCACCACACCCCAGCTTCAGTCCCCCAGCATATCAACAGAAAACCCTACGGTTGATATTGTGGTGGCGGTTTAAGCAGGTGGAGTGAAGAGTGAAGACGGGAGGAGGGGGATGGCGGACGGAGCTGCTGGCCTTGTAACTGAAGTCTGGCAAGCAATTGTTATTGTGGCTGCTCGTGTGAGCTGCCAACCCTGGCAGTGGAATATGATCCCCCCCCCCCCTGCCTCTTAACCAATCATGGTGAGACTTTGGAGAGGTGGGGGTGAGAGGGGAGGGTTGATGCACTGCAAGGGCAGCACTTCTAAGGTGGTACTTCAGGGGACGGGAGGGGCTGGAAAAAGAGGTGCCTCATGGCTCATGAATCACGCCTCCACTGACGGGGGCCACTGTCAATACCGCAATCTACTCGAGCACGGCACAAATACATAAAAACAAACACACTCACAAAGAAAACACACCCACGCACTTAACACAGTGTGCCCTGTCTGTCACTGATGCACCGTTTGCACTCACAGCCTCTGGCACAAATACAGCAAGAACAGCCATAATACAACAATGTACTGTATGTGCATCTCATCATAAACACACACACATACACACACTCACATAATGACGCCTTTTGTCCCATCACTCAGACAGCATGTGGAGCACAGCAGACGTTGGCAGGTCTCACAAAACGTTGATCGGAGACTTGTCCCTGTCACCGTATCGCCGACGTGGACTATGTGGTTTGACCTGTCAGGTTACATCACCGGCCGACTGCAGACGCAGTTAATTCAACTGACAGGACACACCCCTTCCTGCCAAAGGTGCCGGTGGAACAATGTGTCCGTTGGCACCAAACGTTTCTACAATTTCCATTTCCACCAATGCCAAGACCATGAGCACAGTCATGGTGCCGTAATAAAGGTTTCATACAATTGAAGACTTGAATGAGCTACTAAGCAAAAATTGGTTAACTGATGACAATAACTTTGTAAAAGTCAGACATTAAAGATTCTCTCTCTCCCTCACAGATGTCCATTAAATGTCTAATTTGGCACATTTATTTCCTTGGGATGAAGAAAGTTGGCGGGTGTGAAGTCGCCGTCACTGCCTGATTCATACCAGAAACACGATTTGGTCTATGCATGTGCAAAGTGTGGCTACTTCCTGTCAAAACAAAATTTGTTGTTGTTTTTAGTTATTCTTAGCTATAAACACGCATGACAGTGAGGTTAATTTCTTTGGATTAATGGCAACGGGAAGTCACCATGTGCGTAGAACAAATCTGATCGTATGTAAGGTCCAGAGAAATGAGCCAGAGATAAAAACAGCTATGTTAATTAAGTAATACATTCTTAATCAGATAATAATTAATGGCAATAAATGACAGGGGAAATGAAATATTTTTTTGTCATCAGTGGTTGTATGAGGTGCTAACTGATGGCCAGTATTTGGTGTTTTACTGTAGTGAGCACCTGAACTGTTATCGTTCAACTGATCTTTCTCAGCCGTGTAGAGCCGGTGGAGCGGTGGAAGTGTTCAACATTAAGCAGACATGTCCTGAGGCGAGAGAGAGAAAGAAAACAGACGGATGCTCCTAAAGGATCACTATTTCATTCCATTACATTAACCTGGAAAACACAATGGGGAAGGTCTTTGTACTTATAAATAACAAAACACAGGGAATATCTGGCAGCAACATCTTCTTTTTGTTTCTTTTTTAAAAAGAAATGTAATGCACTGTACAGTAATGGCTGGTTCGGTATTGTGTTTTTGGGAGGCCGTCCTTTTCAAGGTCATATGGTAAAGTTTATATAATATATATATATATTTAGGTGTGGATCTATCTACAGAAATTGAAGGGTCAAGTTTCTCATCCCTTTTTTCCTGACTGACATCATTTTGTAGACACTAACATCCATACGTACTAAATTGATAGTATAAATGATCATTAGCTGCAGCTACGAACAAATTGACTTGAACATTAGTGTCAACTGCACCTATGTCTCATTATGCTAATAAGAGTCAAGTGTGAGGTGTTTATTTCAAAACGGCAGTGTTTCCTGTAACTGCCGTTTGCTTTAGATGGTCGTGTTATGATAATCGGTGTGATGCGTTTCCTCCCGAGTTTCTGGAATGTACCGCTTGAGATAAAGGCAGGTTTTTTTTCTCCCACACATTTTCCCTTTGTCAACAACAAAAGATCTGTAAACGAGAAAAATGCCCTCGAGACAAAACACTGACGACATCAACGTGACACCCGAGGACACGGGGCGTGTGCATGTGTGTGTGTGTGTATTTAAAGGTTTGCCATCACCAGTCCAACATGTTCTCACAGACGAGCGACGTCAAATGCCACGCCATTCATTACACGTGCTCTGCTATGCAGTTTATTTTCAAGCGAGCAGGTGAGTGGGAGGAGGAATGCCGTTGTTTGAAGAATAATAATACCTGCCTATATTTAGTGCACGCAACAAAAATGTTTTGTGAGATTTACCCTGTCGCTAACTATTAAATTTGGGCACCGCAAGTGTGCCGACAGGCCTCAATAATAATAATAAACACTCAGCCAAGAGTCTGGCACACACACACACACACACACACACACACACACACACACACACACACACACACACACACACACACACACACACACACACACACACACACACACACACACACACACACACACACACACACACACACACACACACACACACACACACACACACACACACACACACACACACACACACACACACACACACACACACACACACACACACACACACACACACACACACACACACTGCTGCAATCCTTTCAACAGATAATCCCTCCCTGAAGAAAACAGGTCTTCTGCAGCCACGCTCAACAAACTAACTGTTTATACATGTGGTCATTTAGAAGCATGAGCTCAGAGAGGCATCCTTCAATCTGGCCACATGAGACTGAGCCAGGGTGGCTTTGTTGTCAAGATACCCTTCAAAACAAGTGGCGAGCAGCTGCTCGGAGACCCGCGAGTCCATCTCCTCGTCTTCTGAGGGACTTTAAAAAACTAAGCAGGGCCAATAGACTTGTAGAAACAGGCACGCGGAGCAATCAGCGCTCCCATTGATTGATTCGTGTTTTGTCAACACCTTAATAATTTCAAAAGTATATGCTGGCGTCTACTGAAGACTCGTGTAATCATCTCTCACACGTCTGTAAGGAGGGGAACAGAAGATACCAAGGTGGACAAACAGTTTTCTTAGGTACACAAATGAAGATGAAGCAGCGATCGCCTGAGCTCTAGAGAAACGTCCCCAGGCCACTGAACTCTTATTTTCCTTCTGTTTGACTGAGTTGGTTTTGAAAAAACAGAGGTGTGAGCCGGTAAAACACCAAAGTCAGAGTGAGGCCACAGTTGCACAGCTTCAAAGTGTTTGACAGACGATTGGAAGTGCACTCCGTGGGTTCCAACAGGTGTGAAGGGCACTCACTCGACACATTAATGGCCACATAAGGCTCCGATTGAAGAAAGAAAGAGAAGGAACAGGTGTGATGTCATTAGCCGCACAACAACACAAGCTAACCACCATAAATCTTAACAACAGTCTCCCCCTCCAGCCTCGATCCTCTTTCAGACAGTTTTGGAGCTGGGGGGGAGGAGGTATCAGCTTTGGCGGCTGATGACGGAGAACAGGCCACACAGAAAGTCGCCTCGCACTCCTTACTATCTGACTTGGTAAGTCCTCAGAGGCGCCAGCAGGGTAACCCACTGACGGCTAACTGGACTGATTAGACGGAGCCAACAGAATGTTAGAGACCATGTCTTCATCCTAAACCAAGCATTAAAACATTTGGCGAAAGGTTAGTTCTACCCAGGCAGAGCAAACACTTAGAAACAGCCATTGAGTTTGACTTTTTCTCTCCAAGTCATTATGGATACAACCACAGCAAGAGAGAGAAACAGACACAGAAACAAATTTCTCGATTCATCGCTCTCACCGTCAAAGGTTAAAGATACCGAACGGTGTCGTGGAAGCGCTCTGACACAGCGTCTTGAATCTGGATGAAGGCCAGTCGATTTTGAAACGAGGTCCAAGTGCAAGATAGTCCGAGTCCCTGATCGCAGAGGGAAAGAGTCCTGAAGAGACAAGAGGGTCCAACTCAGAGCAGGACATGTGCCACTCCAACCATCGACTGCTCAAGTGACAACTGCTGCTGGAACGCCTCACTCTGGACGCCCCCAAATTACCCTTCTCACTGGACACCCCCCCCTCCCCCTCCCCAGTGCTGCTGCTGCTGCTTCTCGTCACCCCCCACCAACCTTTGCCAAACACTCACACAGTGCACTCACTGCCAGCAAACCCCTCCCAGGTCACCCTTTGCCCTAATATGCCTTCAACAACTGCCACCAATTCGTCAGTGTCCCTGCTGTGGCAGTTGAGGCCCTTGTTGGTTGTTGTACACACGTATGAACATCACAGGGAATCACTTTACAATCTGTTGCTCTGAGAACTTTTAAAAATTGACCAAATAACAAATGCCAAATTTCTCATGGACAATACTGAGATATGAAAATAAACCTTTAGTTAACCTATAGGTTATAAGTTATCGTGACTTACTGGATAATGAAGCTAATTATATGATAATTAAAATAATCACATAAGCAAATGTTGGTACTATGTACATTTGAATTGATACTGGTGCCTTGCATTCAGTGTTGGGAACACCTGTACACTGTACACAAGTGCTACGTAGAACCATATAAGGTTCTTCAGCTTGTCCTCATAGGAGAACCGTTTTTGGCTCCAGGTAGAACATTTTATAAAAAGTTCCATCTGGAACCCTTTTGGAGGGTTCCACCAAGAACCCTTTTAAAATCCTTTATTCAGGAAAGGGGTTTTAAAGGGTTCTCTGGATCAAAATGGTTCTTACTGGAACCATTAATGTTACCAAGAACCCTTGAAAAAGCTTTTGGAACCCTTATTTCTAGGAGTGTATCTCGACTCTTTCTGTAATGTAAAGTACATTTTTGTCATTGGAAACACACACAGGACAGAGGGAGGTGCAACGGCTAAGAGCTGTTCATTCACACCCTTTTCTGCTTTAATCTGTCCTTTATAAAGAGGGGTTTATGGAAAAAGCAGCTTCTGTCAGATTTTTCTGAACATTCTAAGAAATTAATTTGTGCTTTACTTTGGCTGCTTTCATGTGTGTGTTCTGTCAGGCCCAAGCGCTGCTGTGGCTTACAGCGAGAGACAGATCGGTTCATGAGTGTCTGTGGTGCAGAAGCAGCTGCACCGCTCTCTCTCCCATTCTCTTTTTCTCTCTGAGTTTATATTACTCTCTTCAATTAGAGCAACCACCAGGTACTAAAATGTGGCACCGACATGATGCGACTGTCGGTACTACCAACACAACCCGATTTGAAAGCACCAAACTCGAGTACAACTACAGATTGTCATTATTAATCTATAGATTGCCTCCTCCATTAACTGATTATTTGTGGGGTCCAAAGAAATGTCAGAAATGGTGAAAAATGACAACATGTCTTGGTTTGTGCATAAACTACAAGACATAAACAGAAAATGTACACATTTAAGAAAAGAAGAAACACCCGTACTGATTCATCAACTGACAAACGAGCTAGAGCTGAAACAATTCATCGATTATTAATCGATTACTAAATTAATCGTCAACTATATTGATAACTGATTAATCAGTTTGAAGCTTTTTTCATGATTAAAACAAGATTTCTGATTGTTTTAGCTTCTTAAATGTGAATCACTTCTTTGTTTCTTTGCTCCACATAAGAAAGAAATCATTAAAACTGAATCGTTTTGGACATCGCCATTTCCAGGTTTGACAAACACGGATCAACGTTTTTTAACATTTTCAACATCTTTTAACATTTTTGTTAAAAGTGTAGCCTGATCTCTTAAGGTTAGACTCGGTGCACTGAGAGATTTATTTTTGTTAGGAAACAGGAGGTGGCAACAGGAAAAGGAAAATACATCCAAGAATCTGAAATTGTACTGGAAGCCTTTTAAAATATTCAACAACGTCGTGGTGTGAATGTGTGTGTGTGTGTGTGTGTGTGTGTGTGTGCGTGCGTGCGTGCGTGCGTGCGTGCGTGCGTGTCACATCGTTGTACATTTGGATCCTGAGCTGCCGGCAGAGGGGACGGCAGCTGCCGACATACCTTCTGTTGCAGTGGACCCTTTAAGGCACCCCACCCCTCCTCACCCCCAAAATGTACACACACACACGCACACACAACCCCACACACACACACACACACACACACACACAACCCCACACACACACAACCCCACACATACACACTTGCATGCTCAGCTGTCAGAGAGTTCAACGCACCGGTAATGTCTCGTGCCACTCAGGCCAAACTCTGTGCACTTGAGTTTGTCGCTCGCTCCTCTGCTCTCTGACTTTGCCGACTGCTCCTTCACCACATCTCCCATCACCGTCGGCGCCGACGAAAACGACGACGACGACGACTGTCGCTGATGCTACAATCGAAGCTTTGAAATCCAAAATGCTCGCTGATCTGAATTTGGCGAGACGACTACCGGGAGGGCTGTAAAAGGAGACGTTCGCTGGCCATGACCAATTGCACTAGTCGCTCCGCTTCCCAAGGAATGATTCTCAGCCCGTGCCCTTTCCTGACCTTGAAATCTCCAAGGGGGCCAGGGGGAGGCGGAGGGGTGTATGTATGTATGTGTGTGTGTGTGTGGGAAACGGGAGGTTGCTAAACAGTTGTGTCATTGAGTTTCCACATAACACAGTTGACTGTACAGTACACTGTGGCATGTGTGGGCCGCATACGTGTCTCTGACCGGACCGCAACGGGTTAAACATGGGGCAAAAATTCCACAAAGGGCCACTTTGGTCCTGAAACAGCAACTTATATGGATAAATCTGAGAGGGGAGTGACTATCTGGAGCAGGAAATCTGCCCAAGAATGGGGAAAATATACAATACCACTAATCAAAACAATCCCGATGTCAAAGCAGTGAAGACAAAATTACTTCCACAATAAACAAAAGCCTTATCTCGCTGCCTCTTCTCCAGGTTTCCCCTCTGCTTGCTATAAACATTTGTCATCCTCGTGAGCGGCTGCCCGCGGGCCCTCCATGTTGAACACACAGCGTTGGCCCGCCGCCTAAATCGGGGATCTATGCAACCTACCTCCGTTTTTTCCTGAGACAAATGCAAGCGCTGGCCAAGACTGTGTGGTGCTGGCTACATGCGGTGGGGATCCGGCACTGAGGAAAAGTGGGGGAGGCACAAACACTGAGAAACAGAGTACTATATATCATCTTTTCTCTCTCAGTGAAGAGGAAGCAGCTACTTTGCCCCGAGGCAAGTGTATTTATGTTGAAAGAAATAAACACAAGCGCATCAACCCCAGCTCTCGCAGGGATAAACCTCCATCCATGTCAAATACAAAGTAATAATGCAAATACTTGGGAAGAGTTGTAGAAACGGTGTTATTGTTCCACGTGAACGGTGTATGACATGACTGACGTGACCTCACAAAAGGAAAACTAAGGAGGTTTTTGTGGAAGACGAGCTTGTTCATAGGAATAGGTTTGCGAATAAACACGATACGCTTTCAAGGGTTTGACAGTGAATACCCTGCTTATGTAAATGTGCCTGCCTCCAGAGGACAGGGTAAATTAAAAAAGTGACAAAGCTTTTCTCCAGTGCGGCACCAGTGTAAGCATTTCGCTTGCAATGTGACCTACATTATTGAGAAACACTCCACATTTTTTTATTTTTTTTTTGACAAAATCTCCCAGCACAATAAAGCTCACAAGACAAATAGGAAATCAGCATTGACACAAATCTGTGACAGGAGTTTGTTTTAACCAGCTCAGGCTTCTCTTTAATCAACACTTACACGATACTGAATCTATGGCTTCTGTGGTACTGGTACCACTGCGCTGCCTGCCATAAAAGATGAATGGGTCACTTCAAATGCTACAAAATAATAATAAGCAACAATAAACAACCATTTAGTTTATGTTTATCAGAGAATTATGAACTATAGTAGTAGGAGTGAGAGTCTTTTACAAGGGCACGATTTGATTTTTGGGGCTACGATTCGATTTTCAATTCAAAAAGATTTGATTCATGATGATTTCAGCTTCAATCTACAGGTGTGCAAAGGATGATCTACATTTAGATCCAGTCAGTCATCATGGAAACGTGTCATGCGTTAACGCTGACACCATTAACGCCATTAACGTGCCCAGTACTACGACATTTTATATTGATTCTGAATCGTAGTAAATGAAAATCGGGATTCTTATGTGTTCTTATGTTTGGCACACCCCTATATAGTAGAGCCAGAGTCCAAAGTTAATGTCACCCAAAGCCAAACAGATTTCTTTTTTTTTTTCTTTGAATACAACCTGATACAGTTAGATTGTATTTTTTTGAGGTGTCACATGCCTCATACCAGCAGCTCCCAGCAGAGTCCCAGGTCACTGACTTTCATTTCAGTCTGCATATTCAAAGGTAAACAAGGTAACAATCTAATACCAACAAGGTTCTTTTCGCAGGGTTTCAAATGTGCAGTGATTCAACTGTGTCTGATATGAAAAACCATCTACAATGAGTGTAAAGGATCTTGATGAAGCACAAACAGTTTGTATGTCATGCTCACGTTTCCATTCTCCATCACATCCACCTGGCGGTAACCTACAGGGAAAGCTAATTTGGGTAAATAAGGTGAAATCAAGACTTCCTTATTCTTTTGTATGCCAGTGATGTTGTTACCGTAGACTGCCCCAAATATTATATCAGAAAATAATGACACTAGAGGTCGACCTATGTGGGTTTTCAGGGCACCTGATGACATAACTTGGCCCATATATTTAGTTTCTGATCTGAAAAAATACAAAAATATCCCTGTATTGAGATTAGGGCTGCACTGATTATTCAATGATTTGGAATGAAAACAAATGTTGTGATGTTTCGGCTTCTTAAATATAAGAATAATATAATTTCCGTTTGTACATACAGACACCATCATTTCAAGGTTTTGGGACTTTTTGACATTTCATTGAGCAAACTAATACTAAATGAATCAAGAAAATAATCGACAGATATATAATAATAATCGTTAGTTGTAGTAGTAGATGTATATTATTACGTTATCGGCAGATTCTTACTACTTTTACTATAACAACTGGGTTACCTTTTGTTTCACCAAGAAAGTCTACAACATTTGGTTTAACTTTCTCCAAGTGAACCTAGTTCCCTGGTGTCCGAATGAACATGTCTGTGACATGCTTTGGTCAAAATACCTTAAGGATGAAGCACCACAGCAGTTCAATCACTCTGCCAAAACAGCCCTGTTCAGAATGTTCTGTTTAGTAGTTAGTAGTTTAGGTCTACCTTAAAAAAAAATTAAGGGAAACTTAAGGGACAGGAAATTACATCAGCCACAGAGGCTCCTGGGAGCTAACAGTAGTTAGCATTTGGAAAAGTGATCGTTTGCAGGCTCGAGCAGGCACATTGCAGTCATATATAACATGTATCAACTGGACAGATAAATCCTCTGAGGCTGGAAGTTTGTGTAGAACTCTGTGCTGCACTGTGGAGCCAAGAATAGAACTTTAAGTGGACTTCCAGTTTTCGGATAATGTTGCCCTCGCCAGGACTCCCGTTTTTTACGGACAAAGCAGAGGTCCGCGAGACAACCATTCCAGGAATTTAGCGCATCGTGACGTAGCAATGAGTGTGGAAGTCAACATTGCATTTCATCTCCTGTACTTAGACTGAGAAGGACCACAAAAACATGAGTGAGTCATCTTTTTTCACACTTTGCCTACTCAAAGGGCCTCCAGAGTCCCAAATATAAATTAAAAATTGATTTTGCATAATATGTCCCCTTTAACTATGACACGAGATAAGAGCAAAAGAGCATGACACTGCACTGGAATATCGTTGTTTCATAGAGAATCGCAGTCACCAGAATTGTGCTTCTCTGTCTCACATCCCCAATCCTCACTCTCCAAAACCAGGGACTCATCTAACAGCCCCCACCCCAGAGGCGTCACAGCTAAAGGTTAAAGGCCAAGAGCAGCAAGACGAGCCTTAGGAGTCGCAGCAGTCAGAGTGTGTCGCTCAGCTGTCACCAACCTGTGTCGCTCCCTCCCTCCCTCCCAGCCTCCTGTTTTTGTTTTCTTTGTTTTTTTATAAACACATTTCTGGGAGCGAAGATGAAAGTCCAACTTGATTTAACACGAGTTTACAGTAAAACTAGTAATTTCACACCCATTTGTCCACTTCTAAATGAGGTGAGACACATGTTTCACTCCCTGTTCACTACACACACACACACACACACACACACACACACACACACACACACACACACACACACACACACACACACACACACACACACACACACACACACACACACACACACACACACACACACACACACACACACACACACACACACACACACACACACACACACACACACACACACAAGCTCTATTTTAATGTGTAGTAAGCTCTTTCCCTGCTCCTGCCAAACCACTGAAGGTAAACAGCACATCAGCGCTGTATTCTAATTAATGCTCTGTGCTTGATACTTTATTATATTACAATCCATCAAATAAATTAAAGCCATAAATCACTCAACACCTGTGGCTCCCATGCCAGCATGACCAACCAGAGAGTGGAGAGACAGCAGATATTTAGCTTACGCTCCGGAAAAATAACCAAGAGCAGACTTTATTTAATGCAGCTGTTTGAGTTCAGTCGGTTTAGTAATTGAAAATGATTGATTTTGATTTATTTATTTATTTTTGTTCAGGTTTTATTTTTGTTGCAAGCGTAACCCTTTGTCAGATTTACCTGGCAAACTGACTGTCACCTTGACGTAGCATTTCAGAGACTTTGTTGCTATGGTTACCTGCAGTTTTATATAGCGTGACTTCCGATGTTCAAATGCTGTAACAAGTGTCTTGCTAGACAGGTGGTGTCTCACCTGGGGGTCAGGACACAAGCTCGCACATTAAAGATCGGAGGATGATCTACTTGTCTTATACAAGAGTTAATTCATCTTATGGATAGGGTTGGGTACTGTTCATAATTGAACCGATACGGTATCGGTATCTGGAATTCAGTAGTTTTAAACTATTTTTCAGTTGTAAAACAAAGTCTACAATTCTCCGTTTCAGTTTTTTATTCAGAAGATTTAAGAACAGTAAATAAATAAACGTTGTTAGCTGATGCAGCAGTCGTCACTTTCCATGAGTCAAAAAAGGTACATTCTTCAGCTTTTAAATAAATACAATTTATTACATACAATACAAACCGCTTTTGGTTCGCAATTATTGCTGTCGTGCTCTCGTAGTTGAGTCGCGTCGCGTAGCTCTCACATTCTCGCGCGCTCTCCCAGAGTATTTCAAGTAATTTGGCACTGATTTATTAAAAGTGAACCAATACTACCAAGTGCAAATACAAAAAGCACCCTCTTTTGGTACCCAACTCTACTTCTGGACTAAAAAATACTTAAAAATCTTACAAGACGAATAGAAATGATATGGCTAACTTCCTGTCCCTACGCCCTCTCATGAACATATCTGATGGGGGGGGGGGGGCATCAATGTACCGACACACTGACATCACATACAGGAAGCCACACCTCTATTCGTATTCGAAAAGTTACCTATCAGTGAGCTGACACTGAGAGACCCATCCTGCCTACTGCACCTTTAAATGTACTTATAGAACGATTTTGACACAATTATTATTATAAATTTTTTTTTTTGTCTTTGTCAATAACGATGCAGCGAGAGTATAAAATACTTTGTAGAAAAGGAAGAAAGACTTGAGTTTAGCCGATACTGATCATTACTTTGTCTCCAGGTCAGAAGAAAACAGCTCTAAAAAGACGCACAAAAAAACCCCCCACATCAAATCTTCAAACTGAATCTCAGGCCACTGAACCTTTCGACAGAAGCGGTGCCACGACGAGTCAAACTTTCCTCACCAGATCTGCAAATGTTGCTGCCAAACAGTCCAGCTGTCTGTTCTCATTCCCAGAAACAAGAAACCAAAGTTTCCATTGAACCAAACTGTCCACCGCTGACAGCTGCTCTCGTTGACTCCATCAGATACTTTCTGATTCAAATTGACGCTGATTTGTTAAATGATTTTTATTATTTTCAGAATCCACTCTTATCTTATTTATTGTTTGTTGTTTTATGTTTCTGCAAAGTAGACAAGACTCTTCTATTGCCCGGACGATAATCAAAATCTGAATCTGGAAGATTTTACACTGTAGATATGAAACTCAAAGATCCAACAAAACAGATAAAGTGTGTTTTTTGTTCATATATTTTGAAGCTCTAGTTCCAGGGCTGAGCTTAGTTTGGCATGAGAAGGAAAAGAGGCAGAGGACGATCATGCCGGATGAATGAATTCATGATATTTACTTTGGGTCATACTCGGCAGACAAAATAAAATATGGAAACAAAACTGAAGAATAAAATGAGAGGGTGTGTGGGCTGAAGCTGAAGCGAGTTAACGCGTCTCACCTACCAAATCAAATCATCACAGAAACCTGCTTATACAACAAAAGACAATTTATGTCGCCGTTAATGTCATTCCGACTTATAACAGACATCCATTAACTCCACTGTAGTCTCTCTCTCATACGTATATATATATATATATATATAATATATATTGCCAGATTGAAATGTTCTTGTAAAGTTTTGTGAGCCTGTGTCAGTGCGCTTGCATGTTGTTCAACATTTTGTGGGCATGAAGTGCTCAGTCGTGCGCGGACAAATCCCCAAAGGCGACGAGGCGTTTGATGTGATACGGTGGGGAAAGGGGGGGGCGGGCGGCGAGGGGCCACGAGGAGACGGCCCCCTCCCCACCCGTAACCCTTCACCAGCTCCCTGACATTGACTAACACACACACACACACACACACACACACACACACTTCTCCTCAGAAACAGCTGACGTTTTAACAGGCTTACAACAGCTGACAGGCTACAGGTGGGGCAGAGGGGACCCTTCATAAGCCCTCCAAACCCCCTCCTCCTTTTAGTGCCCAGCTCATAATTCTCCTCATACACACACACACACACACACACACACACACACACACACACACACACACACACCTGTTGTGACTCCAGAGGAATTGTCCTCTGTGAAAAGCCTTCCTTCATACTGTATCACCCACCTCCTCCCCATCAGTGCATTAAAACCAGGGGCTTTATGACCCTCCAGCATGTGTTTGAGAGGCTCAGGAGTGTGTTCCCTGAGTCCGACCGCAACAACAGATGCAGAGCAGGAGTAAAGGGCTAAAAGCACTAAGCTCCTTTTGCTTTGCCTCACTGTGAAGCTGGCGCTGGCATAAAGAAAAAAAAATGTTAATCCATAATCATTTTAACCCACAAAAGCAACATTTTCACTCACAATCACAGGGACAGTGTGACCGTACGCCCGTGGATGTTATTAATGCAGGGGTCACGGACGAGTCAGAGGATAATTGACCTCGCGGTGGACTTGTTTTATCGCCACAGGGTATTTAGTTCCTTTGATATGTGGAGGGATCAACTTCTTTTTTGGCCGCATAGCGAGTTGCCTCCTCTGACGGAACCTAAAAGACTCTTCGACTTATACAAGAGTTAATTCATCTTATGGATAGAGTTGGGTACGTTCATAATTGAACAGATAAGGTAAAGGTACCTTCTTTCGGTACATTTAAAATGTTTTTCAGTCGTAAAACAAAGTCTACACTTCTCAGTTTCAGTTTTTTATTAAGATTTAAGAACAAGACCTTTCTCTTCCACAACCAACACTTCTTCTTTCCTGTCTGCCCATTGTCTATTAAAGTTAGCCGAAAGTTAGCCACACGGCTCACGCTAGCCACAGACGGCAGGCTTACGACAAGCAGGCACTTTTTGAGGAGTCTCGACATGTCGTGGCTCTCTCCACGACTACGCAGGGCAACAGACAGACACGCAAATGTTGCTAGCAGCAGCACTGCTAGCGTTGGTAGCTGACGCAGCAGTCGTCACTTTCCACGAGTCCAAAAAGGTACATTCTTCAGCTTTTAAATAAATCCAATTTGACCAGGTGCTTCATCTGGTTTGAGGTGTTTGTCGTCGCAAATATTACATTAAGCGATGTCTGCGTCTAACTTTCGACAATTTTTGGCTCACCATTATTACTGTCGCACTCTCGTAGTAAGTCGCCAATACTACCAAGTACATGTACAAAAAGTACCGGCTTTCGGTACCCAACCCTACTTATGGACTAAGGGACAATTTCTTAATCTTAACTGGCCCTCAAAACCAAGTGTTGAGGGTTATTTTGTCACTTAGAAATGGGACACCCCTTAAATGCAGATACGTCTTCAGACTGTGGGGGGCAGAATAACGCGAAAGCTGCGTCCAGTCTGTCAACTCCAAAAAAGATGAAGAACAACAACATATTTATGTCACGATTATTTATTACGATCCGTTTGTCAGTCAAGTTATTAGGTTGTCAGTTAGTTATAAGATGATACTCATACAAATACCACAACCACAGACATATTCAGCTGACAGTTACCACACACCACGGCTTATTGAAAAGTAAACGATAGCAAACGATCGCTTGTCCGCACAGGCCGGCTATTGATAGAAGATCGTAAATTAAAAATAAATGTTACGTAACAATGACGTCAGTAATCCATAATATGGGCCTAAAGTAATATAATACAATATACATTTTTATATCTCTATTAACAAAGAAAATACTTAATTTGAAGCATACTGGTTTCGACGCCATCTTTTTTATGTGAAAACATGCAATGCATTCTGGGTAGCCCTTGCTCCCAAGGGTGGTCTTGGAATATCTCAATATTGAGGGCGATACATCGCTTAAACTTGCCCCTCAACTTAATTTTTCTAAGAATCAGGACAGCACTTGCACTAGAGGGAGCGCGCATTTTTGAGATTGAGGGTTAAGATTGAGGGTTAAGATTGAGGGTTAAGCAAGCAATTGGAATTCACCCTTAAAAACACAGCTATTACAAGACAAACAGAGATGATATAGCTAACTTCCTGTCCATATGTATGACGGAGCCGAAAATACTCTTTTTTTTGTCTGTTGACAAAGTTTCCAAAGTGAACTGTGGCAGAGCGTCGGCGGGCTATTTAGGACGACAACTATCAGTTTGAGGAACGGAAAAAAACGCTGGTAAGAAAAGAGCGGATTTAAAAGCACAGCACTTCTTAGTATTGGAGGAGAAAAAAAAAACATAAAAAGGGGGAGAAAAAAACAACAACAACACATTTTTGGATTATAAAATCCTGCTGTGTGTGCAAATAGAGACAACAAGTGCAGTTTTTCAAACCCGCCCCAAATCTGTGTTTTCTTCCCTTCACTCGTCATTCACAGGACACAAACAACAACAACGACGCACAACACTGAAAAACTAAAATATCTGATGCATAAGTTTTTTGGAATTATTGATCAATAACTCCAGCATAAGCAGACAATACAGTTTCTCACAGGCGTTCTGTTTTTTTTTTTGGGGGGGTCGAATTGATGCTGATCTTTTGGCCAACACAAATGCAGTACGTTCACTAAAACAATAAACAAACTCACAGGTTGTCCTTGAATGTAAACGTTGCCAGGAATCCCAATTAAAAAGTGATGTTTTAGTGAGCTGAAACAATTAATTGATTACTAAGTTAATTGTCTACTATTCTGATATTCGGTTTGAAGCTTTTTTCATGATTAAAACAACATTTCTGGTTGTTTTAGCTTCACATGACAAAGAAATCATTAAAACTGAATCATTTTGGTTTATGGACAAAAACAAGACATTTAAGAACATCGTCATTTCCAGGTTTGACAAACAAACATTCGATTAATCGATGAGGAAAATAATGGTTAGTTGCAGCTCTAGACTCCAGTGGTGCCATTGCAGTCACCTGCTCCATCTTCAAGTCATTCTCATGTAACAAATGGCTTTAGTGTTGAAACAAAGTAAGAAATAGCTACAACCTGTTCAAAGCACACGGACAGAACTCTGCCAAAGTGATGACTCAGGAAGTGGTGGAGCTGCTGATTTACGAGTGTCATATTTAGTTAAATTAAAACATCAATGTTTGGCACGAGTATATCACAAGTATGTTGGGATTCTTTATACTTCAGTTTGTGATATTTTTGTGTATAATATAATATTCTTATGTGTATGGTGTAGAATTCCCCAGTTTGGGATCAGAAAGCTCATTTGTTTCTTATAAAATGGCCCTGTTCCGTTGAAAAGTCCCTGTAATCATTAGCATTAATATTCAAATTGGTGCTTTTCCTCTCGTAGCGTTGGTAAAATTGGCCTGTACTGTACACTAATGAAGATATACAATGATGTCACTGCTAGAAGCCACTTACGGCTATTTTTAGAAAAACGCACAAAGACGATTGGTGTTGGTCAAACCTGAGATGAAGCTGCGTGTATGTGCGTGTGTGCGCGTTTGTGTGTGTGTGTGTGTGTGTGTGAAATGAATAAGTAAAGAAGTGTAATGATCCAGATCAATACTGTGCAAACACATCTCAGCTCGTTCTCTTCCTCCCTCTGCTCTCATCTTATCCCTCTGCTCTCGCTCTGCCTTCACTTCCTTTCTTGAACAAAAAAACAACAACACAAGAGGATTCTTTCTCTGTGATCGCGATGCTGTTCCAGCTGTAATGTGATAACCAGTTCAATAACGTAAACAACTGCCAGAATCCTCCAGAGGAAGGATGCAGAGAGAGTGTGTGTGTGTGTGCGCACACGAGTCAGTGGGTGGACGTTCATGTGTGTGTGTGTGTGTGTGCGCGTTTTTTCGTTTTTTACATGGGAGTGTGTGTGGGCTGAAGAGCAGAAGAGGCCCGGGCGAGAGGTGAGGACGAGTCAGCCACGGAACACGCCATCAAATAAAAACGTTATCTAATGCCTGCACTGACACGGCCCGCCACAGAACAAGTACACTCCATATCGACTGAAAGCGCAGATGTGCTTTTGCCCGGCGAAGAAAACACTTCGTACATCAGAGCGGAGAGATGTATTTCAGCAGCACTTTAAAGAGCCATCGGAGGTGTGGGGGGGGGGGGGGAATCTGCGCGTAAATAAAAATATGTCGGCTTAAAAGACCTTTCTTCAGAGCCTGAAAAGAAAGAAAAGCCTCGGTTTTCACAAAAGGTCTGAAGCACAGCGACTCTCTGCTCAGAGACGAGGTCAACCTGCGTCAGCAGCAGCAGTCGTCAGGTTTACGGCAGATGCTTTCAACCATATTTAAGGTCGCGTTACTGATTCCAAGGTCAAATGTTTGGAAAGGCAAGCAGGAGCAGGCTATTATACACTACTCAAACAAAACAAAACAAAAAACATACAGTAATGACAAAATTATTCCATGCAAGGAAACCCAGCCTGCGACTAACGATTATATATATATATATACACATACGTTAGGGGTGGGGAAATCTATGCACATAGGAATCGCGAAACTAGTAATCCACAATTCTGAATCAATTCATAAACTTCAAAAATCGATTTTTGAAAAAAAAAAATGCAAGTTATTTTTTTGTACAGGAAGTAAGTTTTTATTTGTTTTGAATAAATAAATGTTAACTTTTGTCTTAAGTTTGCCTTTGTGTGATCACATTATCACATGATTATCTTATACAGACTGTATTTTTTTGATTTTGCCTTAACACACTATGCATTGTATCAATTTTTGAATCGAGAATCGTTTGAATCGAGAATCGTTTGAATCGAGAATCGTTTGAATCGAGAATCGATTTTGAATCGAATCGTGAGCCACCCGAAGATTCACATCCCTAGTATACGTATGTGTATATATATATAATTATATATACATATATACACATACATACATTTTCTTCAACGAAATTGCATGTTTATAATGTGTGATGTAAAGAATATAAAGAACAAAAAAAAAAACAATATCGCATCTTTAATTCCCATAATGAACTGAAAAAACGTCACATTTTACACTTAAACGTGCATCTTGAATCTTCTGTAATACTTGCACACATAAACAGATTCACAGTGAGTGTGCCTACGTGCACACACACACACACACACACACACACACACACACACACACACACACACACACACACACACACACACACACACACACACACACACACACACACACACACACACACACACACACACACACACACACACACACACACACACACACACACACACACACACACACACACACACACACACACACACACGCCTACAGTCAAAGCAACGTGGTACACAAGGAAGTGTGGAAAGGGAATTTTTCTCCCACGTCTTTCTCTCGCTCTCTCTGGAACCACTCCCATTTATTAGCTACTCTTCAACTGAGGAAGAATAAAAAGAAGAAAGTTACCTCCCTTCCATCACCTCGCCTCAACACACATACACACATACACACACACACACGCACACACTCCATGTTAGCTTCTGGCTAACTTAATGAGCCCTGCGCAGATGGTCCCATAACACCGCCACAGCTGCGCGACCATAAAACGATGCCACGCCCCAGTGAGGAGAAGGTTGATATACGTTCAGATATTCAAATGAGGCCGTAACCTCCTCTCCACTGGAGGTGTGGGAGGAATCAGACGGGAGACAGAGCTGGGAGGGAGCAGAGGGATGGAGGCTTGATAATGAATGATGAAGATGAAGAGAGAGGAAAACACCAGGACCTCGGATCAAAGAGAGGTGGGGTAAGGGAGAGAGAGGATTGGGGAGACATGAGGGTGGAAAGGGGGGGGGGGTGAGAAGCCTGGCTGGTGTAGAGTTTCAGCTCCTGGCTCTGCTGCTTGCTATTTCAGCTGTGCTGAAGCACGGGCCAGCAGCCCCTGCTCTCACGGCATTGTAACCCCGTCACTATGGTGGCACGGCACTTGGGTTGCAGCTGAACATATCCCAAATTTTTCCCTGCGTCGACACATCACAGCGCTCTAGATTTCACTCTCCTCTGTGCTCTGTGAACAACGTGGATTGGTGGCAAAGATCAAAAAGCATCAGTCGCCCCTTAATGAAGATGTTTTTTTTTTTTTATTTGAAGGATCAAAAAAAAACAACTGTGATTTAGTTCATCGCGCGTCATTTGTCGTGATGATCGTCATGCGCCTTGGCACAGGAGCAAACGTCAGCAAAATGGAAACTGCGACGGGGACAGAAGCCAAGAAGCAAGTTGTTGGTATGTGATGAGACAAATTGCGGCGGAATGTGTTACAACACATTTCAAAATCTCATGGAATTCAGGCTGACGTGACAGTCGAGTGTTTTCACTGATTATGCACATGCTGCGCAGCGGCATCGAAATCTGAAAACTTACCATTTTTGAAGCAATATTGAGAACCAGAGCCCAGGCCAAAAATGTTTTCATAACGCCAATTAATAATCATTTGCATTAGGGTTCATCTGCACCAGCCACTGCTGCTACTCTGTCTCCGCCTCTCCCTCCCTCTCTCATCATCAACAGCACCAGGAGGAATTCCACCCTCCGGCGAGCTGTCAAATCCTCCATTAAGTTTTTTTTTGTTGTTTTTGTTTAACTGTACTCACAGGGAGTCTTGTATTTATCAGGCAGAGTGCACCCAACAACAGCAGACAACACAAAGCCATCGCCTTAGCAACAGTTAGCTCACTCTGGTGGCAAAGACACGGCTCTCTCTCGTCTGAACGCGACCTCATGCACCAGGGCTCAGACGCAGGGAAAAAGCAATCACTTCATGAGGTGCTTTTAGGTCATTCATTAAATGCATTAATTAAAGGCAGATTTCGGAGCTGCAATTAAGTCCAAGACATGTTTTTTTAAGACAGTGCAGAGAGGAAAAGTGTGTGAGAATACACACGTCTGCAAACGTCAGCTCAGACATTTTCCAGAACTTCTCTCGAGTAAAATCTCCAAATGATGTCAGAGTGAGAAGTTCCGGATTATTCAGTCCAGAAAATGTCCCCCACCCAACTTTCCAGACATTTTCTGGAGTCCATGTCTGAAAACAGCCTCATTATCCTCACTGAGAGTAGGAGGATTTTTTTTCTGCCCACTGTTTTTGTATTTCTAGGCACCTCATCACCCTTTTCCAGCTTTTTCACCTCGAAATTTGAGGTTTTTATTTCGAGGGAGCACCACCAGGCCTGGAAAAAAAAATCTATGGGAAAGTCTGATGAGCATTTTCTTCTTTTCCTGCTTTTTCAGAACTTCCCTACCCACAAGAACAAAACAATATTCAGCTAAACCCCGTGTACATGTGTGCTGATGTTCGAGTTCTCGCGTGGAAAAGAGGAAAGTGCTTTGATTATGAAACACTTCTGCTTCTGGAGGCAGAACAATCTGTGTTTTCTGGATCTGAGGAAGAAACACTTTTTTTTTTTAAATCAGATATATGGGATTTTGCTCTCCTGCATTTCCTCTCTCTCTCTCTCTATCTCTCCTGAAGCTTCTTCCAGTCTCGTAGGTGTGCGGCGCTCCTTGATCCTCGTCTCAGCTTCATTTTTTTTGGAGCTCCTTTCTTCCTTTGCACTCTTTTTTTGCGAGGCATTGTTCGCTGAGCTCCTTGGCAACAATATCAGCTAGACCTCCGCTGAACCCACAGTGTTCACAGCGGAGTCGGCAGCTTGACTCCACTGGACAGAGAAGCCTTAATCCGAGCCGAGTACGAAGCTGCCGATTGCTCCCTGATGTTGATACTGATTCTCAATAATCCTCCTGGTTTTACGCTGCTCTTTCTGGATCTCTGGTGGAATAAGTCAACCGTCAGGTCCAGCTGATATATTGAGTTTGGAGAAATTAAATATTTCATATCCTGTGCGTGTGATGCAATGATTAAAATGTCACCGCGATGACAGTGATGTAATAGGCAGGGGAGGTTGTGTATTTCTATCAAACACCAGTTGCACGTGGTTCAAAGAAAAACCTTAAGCCATAAAGTCACAAATGGAAAAGAGACACGCTGTCTCTCAAAAAGTATGCGCCAACACTAAACTGCGCTCTCAGTTTAGGCTGCAAGAATCGACTGATTACTGATTGACTACCAAATTAGATCAAGTATGCCACATTTACAGGGTGGATGTCAAATTCAAGGACTTTCCAGGACCAATTCCCTCAAATTCAAGGACCGAATGTGATGATGACACAGCTTCAGATGTGAGGGAAACTTGTAAAGAGCTGTTTTTCCCATGATGGCGTCCACTTTTATTGATTTGCAGCACGCTTACTGCATCTGGACAAGTGCTTGTCCTTGGGTCAAAGTCAGTGTTTGTCATTTTTCTATTTCCCAGGCATCACGGTGTCATTATTGTCGTTGTTCTGCGTGGAATCTCACGTCAACAGCAGAGAGAGACAGTGGACAGTGTCCACACCTACTCAAATACTCAATTAATTGAGAAAATAATCAACACCCATAGCAAATTGGCATGGGAATAATACACTACTCTTTATATGGACATCCTGGAGTGTGTGTTTATAGGCTTTTTTTCAAAGTTATGATTCATTTTTAGTCGTGATATAAAGTAGAAATAATTGTGCAGAAGTCACAAAATAGAGTTCGATTTTTCTTTGCTTTTCGTTCATAAAAACTGACCGAAGTGAACTTTGAACTGTGACGCGTTTTCCAAATTTCACAAATTCAATTGTATTTTGAACATTTTGTGTACTTTTTTGCTCAGGTGTGTTTATAGAGTTGGTGAACATGAAATATCTTTTTCATCAGATTGCCTCGAGGTTGTGCAAAAAAAGAAAAATAAAGAAATGCTCTGTGTTCTAAGGGTTAATTTATTATCTCCAATACTGGCTCAGTGTCCCTAAATTAAAAAGTGCCACACGCTATTGAAACACACACACACACACGTAACAAGTAACATAATGTTTGGTTCAGAAAACAGAAAAACAGTTGTAGTTGTATGGAAATGTCATTTTAGGAGACGTGGATGAAGCCAATAACTTTCACACTAACTGCAGCTCGACTGAGATGACCTTGATGTGTGACCTTCAAGTATTGCAGTTGCGGTATATGTATGCATATGCAGCATTTGATATTGTATTTATATTGGAGAAATATTTTTTCAAAGGACCAGCCTTTACAACTGTTTCTCCTCTCACTTTTACTGCTGCTCATTTGGGTTATCGCTTTTCTTCTTTTTCGCTCTCTCTTAAAAGCTCGGAGACTACTGAGAATTTAATGGAATTTTAAATAAAAGGCCGTATTGCTGAGGGTTGCCAGAAGCTGAACTAAATGGATTCGAATTGGATATAAGTGGATTTTGACACAACGACCCATTCAGGGTCAAGCCATGCTGGGTTTTGTGCAGCGGTGCAGAGTTCTGCTTCTCAACACTCAACACCAGAGCCTCTTTTTTTAAGGTTAATCCTGCACAGACACCTGCAGGACCGCTGACCTCTGCTCCCACAAAACACTTGGCATCACATCAATTTGCCACAGATTTTGTTCTTTGTTTGACAAAGAGTACATTAAAGCTCCCATCGCACTATATTGGAGTTATGGAGGTCTACTTACATACATTAACCACCAATACAAAACCTCCTAGTTGCTGCAAATGAGCCGATCGAAAGCTCTCATCAGTCGCACTGTTTCAGACCAAAATCTCACCCCCAGAACATAGAACTGTGTTGTGATTGGCCAGCCAACGAGAGCTTTCTCAACTGTCTTGTGATTGACCAGGTACCTGGAAGTGATGTAATTAGTAAGTCAGCTCCCCCTCTGGAATGAGGGATGCACTGCTACTCATTATCAAAACATTGAAGCCCCGCCGCAGTCCCTTTTACGACCCGGAGTCAGACCCAGAGTCAGAAGACACTGTCGCAACTGAAACACCTCCACAACGGACATTCTTCTTCTTTTGCGGTTCAATGTTCGAAACCGGATGTGCCCGGACTAGTGCCAGGATAGGGCTGAACGATATATCGCATTTGCGATAATATCGCGATATGATCAAGTGCAATTTTCTAACCGCAAAGGCTGCGATTATACGCTGTTCACGTGACATGCGCGTGTAAAACATGTGATATAAATATAATGAACGAGATCGTCTAACCACAGACGCTGCACTCTGGTCACATGCAGGCTCCCTGCGCTCTCACATGCGCGCGTTGCGGAGGACGAGTCACGGCCCGTTTTTGTGAATGGACTAGGTGAGGGCGAGTCGGTAAGGTGACTATGGAGCTTCGGCCGCTGTCCGAACAGCTGTTCAGTGACTGTGCGTGTCCAAGCGTGTGTGTGTGCGCGTGTGTCGTGCGAACGAGCTTGCGCTAATGTTAAGAACGGGGGTGGACACAACAATAAGCAGTCTACACGATTGAAGACGGCATCTCACCCAGTCAAGATCCTACACAACAAGCGCAGGTTCAAAAACCTGAGTCGTCTGGAGACACATCTGTGCCAGCGGAGAGTTTCTCTCTGCTCCGCTTTTTTTTGACCCTCATTTTTATTATCGCTGCTTTGATGTTCAATAATGGACAGTTTTTGAGCCTAAAACGACGTAGTACACTGTAGAATAGTTAGTTTCCACCCCGCATTGCTGCGGTTGCTGCTGCTGTAAAAAAAATAAAAAAAATAAAAATATATGTATATATATATATACATATATATATATATATATATATATGACTTTAATGTAATATAGTATTGGCCATACTTATGATGTATTGCTTGTCCCTGTTTAATAATACAGAAGATTAAGACCTTTAAAAAATAATCGCATCGCAATCGCAATATTGGCACGAAAAATCGCAATTAGATTATTTTCCATAATCGTTCAGCCCTATGCCAGGAGCATGAGAATCTGCTGTTCAGGAGACGGGATCCTTATGTCACGATACCAGGCTTTTTCAGAGCGCTTGCAGAGCACAAGAATACAATAAAACCCAGCGTTCTTAGCAGTGGCTGAACAGTTTGTTTCCAAATAGGGCTTCATAAACGAGGTAATGGCGCAGATACACACCAAAAAACGTTAATTGGAACTTCCGGTCTATGGGAGCATTAAATAAAGGGGGGAAAAAACAACTTCAGTCGGATATAACATGCGGATAGCAAGATTCCATAATCCCAGATCAAAATAAACGTTCCATGGACTCTTTGTTTTCATTTCCTCATCTGTGTCTACTTCAGAGCAATAATTAGGTCAGCACAGATTTCCACTTTGGCTCCATAGCTGGTTATTTTAAGCAATTTATTCTGAGGCAGGCTGGATAAATTTAGCTGCCTGTGCAGGATATTTTTAGCAAAATCAACAACCGAGTGGGGATTTACCTTCCTGTTCCTCATTTCCGTGTAACTTTTATATAACAGATGTTCATGGACTGGTCGCAGCAAAAACAGGCCGGCTGAGACGTGTGGGGAAAGAAGGAAATTATTCCATAACTACATCATCATGGGTGGTGCACTTTTCAGTAGGGAGAAAGCATGAAAGACCTTCAACGTCCAGCTCAAGGGCACTTTGGCAGAACATTCAGCTCCCGCGACCTTTTTGTGTAAGAGGACATTCTCTCCACTCTGCTGCCCTACTTCTCCTGACTCCATCACACAAAGAATTATCCGCTGCTCTCTGTTAATCTGGGAGAATGAACGGAAAAGTCTGCGGTTTGACCACAGAGAGCTGATCATAATTTAGGCCGTGCCCGACATTCACTGGTCACAGCAAACTTCTGGGACCTGTCATTGGCCTCGAGTGCCTGCAAGTGCCGTTCAGGCTGAAAGCCGAGAGCAGCAGTCACCGATCCGTCTGGAAAAAAAGCCACAACATATCGGGTGTTCTTCACAGCAAAACCACTTCCTGATGTTTCACATCATATTTCACAGATTTATCCAAACAACTGAGTATCGACTGACGGTATGTGAGCTAAAGGGATAGAGTGACAGAGGTTACAGGGACAATAATGACCTTTGGCCTGAATTGTCCTAGTATTCAGAAACTGTGAAATTTACACACTATCTTCAGATTCAGCCGAGTAGGAATGGGACCAGATATTCTTTACCGCTACTCCCTCTTGTCCTTTCTCTGCCTCCCCTTTCTGTCCCTGCAAGACGTGCATGACGTCATGTTTACGTGCCGCGGCACCAGAGTCCACACTCTTAGAAATAAAAGTGCTAAGTAGAACCATATATGGTTCTTCGGCTTGTCCTCATAGGAGAACCCTTTTTGGCTCCAGGTAGAACCTTTTTATAAAGGTTCCACCAAGAACCCTTTTAAAACTCTTTATTCAGGAAAAGGGTTTTAAAAGGTTCTCCGGATCAAAATGGTTCTTACTGGAACCATTAGTGTTACCAAGAGCCCTTGAAAAACCCTTTCTTCGGGAAAGGGTTTTTCAGAAGCAAATGGTTCCAGGTAGAACCTCAGCCCTTGTAGAAGGAGCCTTTTGGAACCCTTATCTCCAAGAGTGCAGGCGCCGTTTACCAGTTAGCTCCGTTAGCTTCGTTAGCTCCTTTAACACCAGTTAGTACGCCTACGGTCTGTTTATTAAAGAAAAAGAGCAGCGCCACAAATAACCAGCGTACCTGTGTACCGAGTATGCATGCCTCTGTTTTTAAAGTTTAGCGTTACTTTAGAGACTCAATTTAATGTAAACATGACGTGACGTGGGTCTTTTTCCAGTCAGTCGTCATGGAAACGTGTCATGTGTTAATGTTGGCGCCGTTAACTTTGGTTCATCCAGTTTAACCTGCAGTATTTACAAGAGGCACGTGTAACATGTTCTGCAGCCACAGAAGCAATAAGCAAATAATTATTTGAAAAAATATCATTTAGATTCAATTTACTGACTTCTTCTGTTACAAACCCCCCCCTAACAAAAAACAATTCAATTCATTTAGGAGAGGGGGAAAGAAAATCCATCTCTAATTAACACATTGTGGTCATTCTTTGCCGAAGAGCTCCACTCGATTGAATCACCCCGTGTTTGTTAATTATTGAATGAAGGATTTCACGTCCACCAGTTTGACATTTCCCTGACCCTTTAGAAGCGGGAAAAAACGGCATCATCGCTAAAAAATGGGCGAGATAAAACAAGCAGAAAGAGAGAGAGAGACAAATTGCAGTGCATTGCAGCATCGACACCCTGAGGAGTTTCCTCTAATGATGATATGAAATAATTATGAAGTGATATTATCGAATGGTGGCTTCCGCCATCACAACAGAAACATACCAGGGGCCGCCTGACGAGTCCCTGTCCGACCGTCACTGCGCCTTAGTTAAATAAACTGAACGCGGTAACGACGCTCTCGGAGGACGCATGACTTTCTTTAACTGCACACAAATGAGATTTGTTTGCACAAATGGATTTTTAAGACTTAATTATTCACGTCGTCAAATGCTCGCAGCAAAACCAGCTGTGGTGAAAAAGGATTTTCAGTTTTCTTTCTCCACCTGTGCTTATCGATGTGACTGTTGAACACAGACCAATCTGCTTATCCAGAACAATCCAGAAACATGGAACACATCATGTATCTTCAACTGTCCATGTCTCCATGGCAACAAGCAGGGTTAATTAAGGTCGATTAAGGTCAACTACTGTATGCACTGTCCTTTTTTTTGCTGCTTCATTCCAACAAAGTCTGTCTGATGAATCAAACAACTCATATTTAAGTCCAATTAAATGTCTCTTTGTTAAATCAGTTTGTTGCCATGACTGACAGGCAAACTGCACGAGGGATGAAAACGGTTCGGTCAAAGAAATAAAACCAGTTTCTGTGATTTTTCAGCTTTTTAAATGTGAATATTGCCTGGTTTCTCTTCGCTCCATAGACGTTTAGAAATAAGGGTTCCAAAAGGGTCCTTCTACAAGGCCTGAGGTTCTACCTGAAAACATTTTATTTTGAAAACTTCCCGTACCTGGAATCAAAAAGGGTTCTCCTATGAGGACAAGCAGAAGAACCTTATATGGTTCTACTTAGCACTTTTATTTCTAAGAGTGTATTCTGTAACTAAGAAATCATTATCAATCTGAATCATTTTGGTTTGTGGACAAAATCTGTCATTATTGTTCTTTCCTATGCAGACGATGCACCACCTTCACAATTAATCTAAAGCAGAGTTTCTCTATGTTTTTCTCGACCAAGGACCCCTGTGTGTTTTTACAGTGGAATAATTTAACCGTGAGTTGTTTGATTAGAAAGCAGTCTAGGGCCGAAACACTTAGTCAAATAACCAATTATTAAGTTAAGCTTCAACTATTTTGATAATCGGTTTTATCGGTTGTTTCTGATCGTTTCAGCTTCTTAAATGTGAATATTTTCTGGTTTCCTTGCTCCATGTAACAAAGAAATCATTAAAACTGAATCATTTTGGTTTGTGGACAAAATCAAGACATTTGAGAACATCATAATTTCCACTGGTCAATATTTTTCTACATTTTCTGACGTTTTATGGACCAAACGATTACTCGATGAATCGAGTATGAACATAATCGTTAGCTGCAACTCAAATGTTTTGAGATGGAAGATGAACATTTATTTATTATTGGTTGTTGTTCTGAAGCCTTTGGGACAAAATAATAAAATATTTGCATATCACAATATACTGTATATCGCTGAGAAAGACAAATTATCACAAATATCAAATAGCAGCAGTATCATGACAATGATTCAGTTTTAATGATTTCTTAGTTATACAGAACAAAGAAACCAGACAATATTCACATTTAAGAAGCTGAAGAATCCAGAAACTGGTTTCAAATCTTTAGAGAACACTCAAACCGAATAATAGACTATCAAAACCGTTGACAATTCATTTAGTAATCGTTTAATCGAGCAACCATTTCAGCTCTATTCTCCACTTCATTCAAAAAACAACACAGTCACAGATCAGTTTCCAAGACGACACAAGAACGTGCAGGACTTAAAACGCTCATGATTCCTCTTCAGTTTCAACATCAACCTCTAAATTCAATTTGTCTCAATGAAACAGAAAAACCAATCATTTAAACCACTTAATAGTTTTTCTAGAGTGTGTGTCGCCTCAGCTGAGGAGATCACCAAGGCTACAGCCTTTCCAAAACAACCAACAATATGTCTGAAGTACTGTGTCCTCCAATACTGCATCATCACCATAATCAATATGACATAACAGACAAACACACGCTCAGTTTCCTCCTCTGGGTGGAGCTGTGTCACCTCCTTGCTCTGTGGTCTGAGGAACAACCCCCTCCCTGCTGCCACTATCTGCTCATTTGCTTAATTGATGTTTAACCCGTAGATCAGCAGCCGATGATGGCTCAATTAAGAGCTTTCTGGAGGACGGGGATTAGTCCTGTGCAAGTAAGGCGGTTTGTTGCCTTTCAGCCGCGACCTCTTTGGATCCTAATCCTTTACTCCGGACCTGGAGTCAAGGGCATTGATGCCATGTGGGCAAATACCTCCGGTATATGGATGTGGTCCTCCATATTTCAATAGAAAATAATCATGCATGTATTCAGGAACCATACGCAATGATCATTTCCATTATGAAGTCACACTTTGCATTATCGTAATTACGGGGGTTAATTCGAACAGTTTCTGAACGCTGAGAAACTTGCAAGTCAAGAAAAAGGTTGCACGTCAAAGCCAATGTGTGGTTATTACGGTAATTTAACTCTCACTGTTGCGGGAAGCCGGCGATTCGGCGTCTTTGTCACCAGAGAGGAGAGAGTTGGAAAGTTTCCATTTTTTGGCCTGTTTTTGGACATGGAGACAAAAACTCAAAGAAATGTTACTTTAAATATGTTTTATACTGTTCAATCTGGTGTTTGTTAATACACTATTTTGACATGCAGTAAACCTGTAAATAACTATCAGATATGGATATTTATTCTGGAAAAATTGGCAATTTTCTGGCCCTTTTACGGTTAAAATAAGCAAAGAAAAAAGTCCAGATGGACGTTTTCAGGCTTAGGTATTAAGCTCTGATTTTTAAGCTTCATAAATGTGAATATTTTCTGGTTTCTTGTTCCATCAACATTTCTCAAGATTTTCTGACATTTTATGGACCAAACAACTGGATTAACCTGACTAACACCAGTTTTCTTGAAATGGGACACTGGGGAGAGGGAGAAGAAGAAGAAGAGTTCACTTTTAGATTGGATGTGAATACAGGACATATTTTTATTCGTCTTCCTCTTCCTTTAAGATTTTGAGAAATTAACTTATACCAATTCCCCAGGAGATGACACAGATCATTATAAAAACAAACAAATCCAGCATAGGTAAACGTGCAAATGTCTGTGCAGAGGTCAAATTTGGTGTGGGTCCAAATACCGATCCACATTTTATGGCATTTGGAGAACTTTGAGTTTTGTTTGCTGATCAATCAAACGCAAACTGCTGCCAATTAGTTTTCCTGTTGCTGGATGAGTAGAAGCGATGAGCTCAATAAACCACTGGGAAGTCAGTCAGTCAGTCGCAACACTGAAGAGGCTTTAACTCTACTCTCTAATGTGGGCATGGGAAAGTGAAAATGAATCAAATTGAAAAGCGGAGCACGTTGGACATGTCCGCTCCGGGTCAGACCAAAGAAAACATGTAGTAGGCAGCTTAAGGAGACGCGGGTCTCACCCTCGTCTGGTTCTCTCACCCTGCATGGTGCTTCTCTGGCTTCATTCACACAAGGGAGGCCATTTTGAAATCACAGTAGGGGGAGCGTGGACTGTGAGGTGAGGCTTGCTGGTGCTACTTCCCACATTAAGTGGCTGACGGTCTCCACTTTGTCCAAAAAAAACAAAACACTTTTGACTTCGGCGTCCATTAAGAGAGAAGAAGTGAGGACGTTTCTCTCTCCCTCTTTCAGTTAGCCGAGGTGAAGCACTGCCCTGCAATAATTGAATCATAGCCATAATAGCAGAAGGCAGAGGCCTGCTGTGCAGCCGAGTTCTTCCTGTTCTCCTCACTCAGCGTGGGAACAGCCGTGGACAAAATCTGCCTTAGAACAAGCACACAAAAGAGGCCACGAAAGCAACACGACCAGAGCAGGTAGTAATTGCTTCTTTCTGCAGAAAAGATCCATCCATTTCAAAAGGAGCTCAGCCTGTGGTGCTGCACTTTCAGTGAGCAGGGCATGCTCGGCTAAATGAGCTTAGCAGGTTTTTTTCTGCCATCGCAGGACCAAGCGCGTGGGTCAGCTTCAGGCGAGCACGCGGAAAACGCGTGTGCCAGGAACCGAGGTTGCTCTATTGTACAAGGCTGAATTGAGCCAGTCAAATCAGTGCGGCCACAGAAGAGGAGCCAGGCTATGTTGGCACAGCTTGGCTCTGTTCAGCACCAGAACTCACCAGACTTTTCTTCTTGGTGTTGGAATGTAAAACAAACAGACTCTGCTCTTCTCTTCTGTGCTCCGACTTACTCACTGCTGCAGCCTGAGCTGCAGCCAACAGGCACATTGATTAGTGAAAATTAGACCCAAGTTAAAATTACAGCAAACGCCAATGTCTTGAATTTCACTCTGAAAGTGTGGAGGTCCCTGACTAATGAGAGCGCCGGAAAATCTGCCAGGGGAATTAATGCTGCATCCACGGATGCCAACCGAACAGTACGACGTGTACAACTGACTTCCATCCATCTATCATCGATGTGCCTATCGCAGCTGACATAGGGCGATAAGCGGGTACACTGTGGACAGTTCGCCAGTCCATCACAGGGTCACACTCTCACACCTACAGTCAATTTAGAGTGACCAATTCACCTAATCCCCATATTGCATGTTTTTGGACAGTGGGAGGAACCTGGAGAAAACCCATGCACACACAGGGAGAACAAACTCAGGGGCTCGAACCCAGGAACCTGCTTCTTCTAGGCGAGAACCACTACACCAACCGCGGGCCCCACAACTGACTTCATGTGACACAAATATGACAAAAAACTGCACTAGGGCTGACACAGTTCGGTTTTCCTTGGTCCAGAAAAACATGGAAATCCTCTGCTTTAGATTACTTTTAAAGAGGGGTGCATCGTGTGCATGGAAAAGAACAATAACGACAGATTTTGTCCACAAACCAAAATGATTCAGTTTTATTATTTCGTTAAAATATATGGAGCTAAGAAACCAGGCAATATTCACATTTAAGAAGCTGGTTTTAAGTTGTGTTTGTATGAGTGGCAGCCATCTTGGACTACCAGGTGTTTGGGGGCATTTCAGTTGTAGTCAGAAACCAAAGAAACCTCGCCAACACCCGACTTAGGATTCAAACACTGCTACTTTAACAGCTCTGATCACTCAGATACAGTTGATTTTACTACTACTGTCAACAACACGTGTGCGGAGGAATTCACCACACAATCCTGACCGGCCACTTCAACACCATAATGTTCAAGCTGTGTAACAAACATTCTGCTTTCACTGAGGATTTACAGGCCAATGAATATAAAAATAAAGTCTGAAGTCTATTCTGTCTGAAGATTATTTCCATAATGTTGATTTTTTTCTCAATGAAAAAATCAGCTTTAATGATTTCTCTGTTATATTGAGCAAAGAAATAAAAGGATATTCACATTTAAGAATCAGAAAAATATTAAACAAACAGGAGCAGTGCCATGTGCGCTCAGACGATCCCTCTCCGTCACTTCATCACACCTCTGACAGACTCTGTGATGTCTGGAGAGCGCAGCGACTCACTGCCGGTGTTTGCAGTTCAGCAGGAAGCTGCAGACGGAGAGGATGATTGTACTTCCTCAAATCAGCAGAAGCAACGAGGGAGGGAGTGAGGGAGAGAGGAGCGGAGGAGAGGAAAGGAAAGGGGGAGGTTGTTTTTTCTCCTCTTCCCCTTTGCTGTGTTTTGACTGAGACCACAGGACGCAGCACATGGCTTATGCGAGAGTTTTCTCCACAAACCCTGAAAACTCCCGAGGCTCAGCAGAAATAAACCCAAAGACGATTTTTCACTATTAAAAACATCGACTCCTTAAGTTTTGTCCCGGTGCAGGGCTTTGACTCTGTCGAGGCCAGCAGCGTGCAGCTTCAGCTTCTGTCACGCTTCTCAGGGACACAAGAGCCCCATCGCTGGAGCTGAGCCCATAAGTGATCTAGAGCTTAATCCCTTTTTCCCTCTGAACAAGTCCAGTGACAATATTTTTGCTCAGTGTAGGGATTGTGTTCGAATGTGCGCACAGGAGGAGGCAGAGTTCTTACAAGGATGTATATTAAAAAAAGGAAACTGGACTCATAGGTAACTTGGCAGCATAAATAACGTTAGTCGTCCTCTGCCATCTCCATAGGGTTCTGTTTTTAATTATCCGACATGCTGGTGCTCAGTTTAGCAATTTGCACCTTTAAAGTCACATTCAGTCCTCGTCATAGTTATGAGATTCAGCATCTGAGAAACAGATTTTTTTTTTTCCCCCTCAAGAGCTCAAATGTGGTCCAACATGACATTAAACTGAACCAAACAAATATGGACACACTCACTGCCTCTGGGGCCTGACTCGACAGCACTTTTTAGTTTGGTTTGGTACGATGTCAGTTATGCATATACTACCGTTCAAAAGTTTGGGGTCACCTATACAATTTTTGTTGTTTTCCATTAAAAGTCACACTTTTATTCATCAAAAAAGTTGCAAAATGAATAGAAAATATAGTCAAGACATTAACAAGATTATTTTTTATTCAAAATTATAATTTTACCCTTTCGTCAAAGAACCAGCAAAACTGTTTTCAGCTGTGCTAACATCATTGCACAAGGGTTTTCAAGGGTTTTCTAATCATCCAATAGCCTTCTAACGTCATTAGCAAACACAATGTACAAATTACCAATTAGAACACTGGAAATCGGCCTCTATACACCTATGTACATATTCCATTAAAAAACAGACATTTGAAGGTAGAATTTAATGTTATATTCATTGAAAAAAAAGTGATTTTCCTTCAAAAATAAGGACATTTCTAAGTGAGTCCAAACTTTTGAACAGTAGTGCACATGCATATTTGTCACGTCTCAGCGTGTTACTTGAATGAAATTGAACATTTAGTCCTGTGATTTCAGCGTCTTGAACGTGACAACTCCTTTGGAAAAATAGACCTTTTGTCACGTCGCTTTTAAAAAAAACTTTAAAAAATGACACTGTGACGATTAAAGCTTTTTCGTAATCATCCCTAAATGTGAATTGACTCCATTCAAACGACAATAATCTGACACAGAGCTTTTATTATTAATACGTTTTTCTTTTTGTTTCACTAATAAGTTTCAAACAGGCCAAACCAAAATAAACCATAAAGATAAGACCCTAGAAAGTCAATTGTTTGGCAGTCATGACTCTTTAAAATCCTGGCTTTACTTCTGTGCTTGTGTTTTCCTTGCCGGGGGACAAACACGCGGTTGTTTTGGTGGATTATAATCTTGTAATTCTTCAGTAGATACCAGTGCTACTTGAACTGAGGGGGATTTGGGGGACACATTCTGCACCTGTGTGTCCCCTCTCCTGCCACACACTGTCCATCCCATCATCCACTCCTCTGCTGCATCTCCATGTTAGGCCTTCTTATCTGGACAAACACTCATCCCTGAGCCTCTGAGGCAAACTCGTCCTTCTGCCAAAGACTCACGAAGAACCTCTAATCTGCTCACCATGAGCACTGCTCAGCACCCTTATCTGGACTCAGTGTGTGTGTGTGTGTGTGTGTGGGGGGGGGGGGGGTTCCTGGACTTTACCTGCAGGGCAGTCCCTGCAGAGGCGCACATCCCTCCGCTGCACCAGATAATGATGTAATAGATAACAGTGCCTACTGACATGTGAGGCTTCTCTCCAGAGACACATTCTCATTGTCTCGCTGCCCCTCTAATCCCAGTCACCTGCCTCTGCGAGGCGCTGCCAAAAAAAACAAAAAAACTCCAAAGATGGATGTGGAAAGAAAAACTGACAGGAGGAAAGAGGACATTTCTCATCCCACTAAAAAAAAAAAAATAGGAGCTGACTTGACATGCGTTTGATTGATATCATCGTCATTACATGAGCAAAATGGTTTCTGGGTTCGAGGAGGAAATTAGAAGTTTCATGGCGCGCGCACACACACACACACACACACACACACACACACACACACACACACAGTCTCTCTCTCTCTCTCTCTCCCGGGAGAAAAGCAATTACGCACAGGCAGGAGAGCACAATTGTCGGAAATGGGCTCATGAAAGAGACATAAAATTATTCGACTGACACAACAGCTTAGAGGAGACGAGGAAAGTCACACATACACTGTATATGCAATACGTGTGTGTGTGTGTGTGTGTGTGTGTGTGTGTGTGTGTGTGTGTGTGTGTGTGTGTGTGTGTGTGTGTGTGTGTGTGTGTGTGTGTGTGTGTGTGTCATTTCAGCAATCACGGTGCGCTCCTCTCTGGCTGGCTGCAGAGAATAAACCTGTCATTTAACGCGTGAACCAAATTGAGGAGGAGGTAAAAGTTGACAAAAAATATGATAATTTATTTTAAAAGTGGGACAATAAATAAATAGAGAAATTGTCTGGGAAGCAACTGTGTCCTGACAACTGAGGTGAAAGGTTGGCGACAACTACTCTTAATGCAAAGGCTCCCCAAACCGTGTCGTGTGTGTGTGTATGTGTGTGTCGCGTTGTTTACGTTGTGTTACGAGCGCCAGGTCTTGGTGCAGCGATCCTGTCAACTTGAAGCGGCGTCTCCTCGACACAAACACGGACCGAGAGGCACCGACGCTTCCTTCCTCCTCCTCCTCACTGAGTTCCCGTCTCAACTCCGACACAAACGCAGCGTCTGGACTCCGCTGTCAGCGCAGCGCCCGAACACAGGAAGCGGCGTGACGGGACGCGAAATGCGGACACAAGCTGGGGAAGAAGAAGAAGTGACTTACCCGAGCGGCGAATCCACATCTGTTTCCTGAGACGACGCCGGAACCAAGAGAAAAACGCGTTGTCACTTTGTTGCGCTCACAGGTTTCATCAACTCCTCTCCGCGCAGAGCGGTGAGGCGCCAATTTGGAAAAAAAAAAAAAAGAATCTTCGTACTTGATATACAATGTAACTATTTAGTTGTAGCAAATGGTGCCTAATCTATCCTAAGTGGCACCCGCTCCGTGACTGACAGCAGCGCGGGCCAATTGGAGCGGGGAGTGCGCGGCGCTCTGACCAATCGCGTCCTCCGCGCCGAGTTGGTGGAAGATGAGCGGCGTGGTGGGCGGGGCGGAGGGAGACATCATGTGTGAACGCAGCGTATCCCTCCGCCTGTCGTGTTTTGACAGCGACGAGTCCACTTTCACAGAAAATCAGAGCTCGCGCTCTCCCTCTTGTAGTTGGAAATACGATTAAATGTTGTTGTTTTTAACTCACGTAATCACTTCATACTGTTACATGTCAGAGTTATGAATGTGTGAATGTAGATGTCGCCGCTTGGTTTGTGTTAGTTGCAGAGCACACGTATTTTGTTTAAAACGTCGCAGTACATTCTTCATTTTATTCATAGCATCTGTTTAGTTTACTGTGTTTATTTAAGTATTTGTGGTCGCAGCTCTGTTGTGACTTTTTGCCCCCTTAAAACACACACACACACACACACACACATACATCGGCTCTACTTTATCTATCCTGTGCGGAGGAACACGATATTTACAGTGAGGAAGAGAGTAGTGACGTCGCAGTGACGGGGGAGGAGTGACAGAGCAGCACATGTTGGAAAATTTACACACACAACGAGCCTGAGCTTCTCCACTGTTGACAAGGACTACTCCACGTAGGAGACATTTGAACACTCGTAGTCATTATTTATTACACTTTTCCTGACATTAAAAAGCAAGAAAATAAAACAATATGTAAACACAAAATGGCAGCGAAGACACATCAAACTAAACAAAGTGTGAAGACTTGCAAACATGGAACACACAACAGGCATACCTATTATTTATATGAGCCATGTATTTTTTTAGATTGTACAATTAACAGCAACAACTTTACTTTAGTTGAAACTGTGGTCCAGTGGGGCCTCACTTAAGGGTCAATAAAGGATAAACTTCTGTTCTGATACATAAATCTAATGTTTGAGCTTTATTGTTTATATGAAATAGTGAATGAATTGATCTGAGACAGCACAAGTCAAAAAGGAAGCAGCAACCACTGCACAGTAGTTGAGGGGGTGTTAATTTAAGGCCACAGTACAGTTATAAGGCCTTTTATCTGCAAATTATACAATAATACGTGTCAGACTCGTACAAACATATAGTATATTTTCCTCTGGTTTAATGCTATAGTACAGAAGTGTAAAAACACAAAACTGCATTTGGGTAAATGCACGTACTGTCACTGTCTAAAGCATGCTTCCTGTCTCTGTGCAGAATTTGACCTTGGGTCAAACAGGAACTGAAAGACAATGCGAGAGGTTTTGGAAACACGTTCTCCTCGAACTCAACGCAGAAAACCAGACACAAACAGTCGGTTAAAGTGTTTGTATACATTTGAATATAAATTCACCTCACAGGGTGAGACCTATACCTTCTCCTTGTTGTGGTGTGTCTTTCCTTTTTGAATTATCTCTAATTGAATACCTTTGGTGTAATTCAGGAATTCGTTTTTGGTGAATTATGTACAAGACTATCAAGAATAATCCCAGCTACTTTGAATAATAATTAAAAGCAGATTATTTTTTAATTATTATATGAACAACTTCATACTATCTATCTGTCTGTCTGTCTGTCTATCTATCTCAACCGATCATGAGTTATTTCTGTATGTTCTTGAATATGAATGAATAGATTTGTTTTGCATCATAAATATGTTTTTATCATGAGCTACATGTATTGTTCCATGTCAAAACAAAGACTTTTATTTTTAGTATTCAACAACACGTTGTCGATAGTAATCCTGCCAGTTACTGCTTTAAATCCACAATAAATGTAAACAACACAGGATGAGGACAAACGAAACACTTGGAACGGTTAAAACATCAACTTCATCGACATGTGAAGTGACACATGGCTGAGTGTGATGTGTGGTCATCGGATGGAGAGAATGTGTGTGTGTGTGTGTGTGTGTGTGTGTGTGTGTGCGTGCGTGCGTGCGTGCGTGCGTGCGTGCGTGCGTGCGTGCGTGCGTGCGTGTGCTGTCAAACTTTGAAGTCATGCAACACATGCAAACAGCAGCAGGGACACACACACGGGGACAGCTGACTCCTCTCGTCCCCCACAGACTCACACAGTGCAGCCGCAGTCTGAAAAACACAGCACTCGCTGATAACATTCACACAGGAATCCGCGCGTTAAGAGACTGAAATCAGATCCAGGATAAGATCAGATACGAATATGACCTGCTGATGCATGGTGAACAGGCCAAACATTTCCTGCTGACTGTTTCCAATGATATGTTCATCATTCACAGTGATATATACAGTACAGTAACTCGTGGTGTTGTAGTAGTTTTGACAACAGCTCAGACACTGAGACAGGGAGCAGCAGAGGCAGCGATTACCCTGTGTGTTTTCTGCTTTACATAAGAGGCTTACTGTATGCCACGGGGGGGTTATTCACCAGAGAACTGCTGCAGCACTCAGATGGACGTTTCCTAACTCACACCATCCGGCACACACATACAGCTGGGTAGGCCAGCGGTCGGCCACTCCTGGGCCCTCGGGTCAGGGAAATGCCACGGGAAATGTTGCAATAACAGCAAAAACAAGCTCAGTGTGTTCAGCGTTTGGAGTCAATTACACTTGAAGTTATTTACACCTGTGGGCCACAACAATAGAGCAAAGTAACTGGGCTCAGAGGTTACAGCAGAATAGTATGTGCCTTGTTCTAAACTAGTCATTTTATAACCAATTTCTACAAGTTAAGCTAGTTCCCTGGTGTCCTAATGAACATGTCTGTGACATGCTTTGGTCAAAATACCTTAAGGATGAAGCACCACGGTCAGTCACCACACACATTGCCGTCATATATAAAATGTAAATCCTCTGAGGCTGGAAGTTTGTGAAGAACTCTGTGCTGCACTGTGGAGCCAACAATAGAACTTTTCCTGGACTTCTGGTTTTCAGATGCCGTTGCCCTCGCCAGCACTCTCGCGTGTTTTACAAAGCGGAAATCCGCGAGACAACAATTCCAGGAATTTAGCGCATTGTGACGCCCCAGTGAGCAATGAGTGCGGAAGTCAACATCACATGTTTTATCTCCTGTACCTAGACTGAGGAGGACCACAAAAACATGAGTGAGTCATCTTTTTTCACACTTTGCCTACTCATAGGGCCGCATTGTTCTTTTGGTGTCAGTACAGTGGTTACTGTACTCTGCTATAAAATCTGCAAAAATCTACTTTTTAATCATTTTAATACTTATATTTGGGACTCTGGAGGCCCTATGAGTAAAAAACGCGAGAGTGCTGGCGAGGGCAACAGCATCTGAAAACCGGAAGTCCCCGAAAAGTTCTATTCTTGGCTCCACAGTGCAGCACAGAGTTCTACACAAACTTCCAGCCTCAGAGGATTTACATTTTATATATGACGGCAATGTCTGTGGTGACTGAACTGCTGTGGTGCTTCATCCTTAAGGTATTTTGACCAAAGCATGTCACAGACATTAGGACACCAGGGAACCCCCTTGTAGAATAATAATAATAATAATAATAATAATAATAATAATAAATATGGTGGTAACCAAATCAACAAGATCAAGCACAGTACATGCTTCAGGGAAAATGGACAAAGGTAAACATACACATGTATGTGTGGTAATTACTGTAAGTTGTAAATAAATAAACCTTAAGGTCTTTCCAAGGACACAAAACTAAGAAAGTGACATCAGTGTACAAAAGTGAAGAAATGTGTGTATGGTATAAAATAAAATATGACAAAGGCTCACTAATATTTAGAGTGAGAAAGAAATCAAAGCTGGCCAAAGCAGCAATACTGATTGAATAATAACTACTGTTTGGCGCCCCCTGTTGAAGGCATGCAGACTAAACAGCTGTTCATCAACTACAAAGGTTGTTTTCCGGTCATGATTTTGTGATTTATATATATACACACATTTTGTTTGTTTGTTTGTTTGTTGGTAAAAGAAAAATGCTCAATTATTATTACTATTATACTATTATAACTTTTTTTTTTTTTAAAGATGCATCATCTCCCAGATAAAAAATAATGCATGGAGGGAAAAAAAACTGTATTGGATGAAGAACACAGCAGAAGTCCACTGAGAAATTCAACAACTTTACATGACAGAAGCTTGCTGGTCCATTGCTGCCTCGTTAAGTTAAAATGTGCTATTTAGTGATTTCAGTGCTTGAAATACTTTGGTTTGGTGTTACCTTAGAAACAGTAGATCAGCACGTCCTGTTTTCTCCCGCACTCTTTGGAGAGAGTGTGGTTTATAAATAACGCAGCTAAATGATATTCTTAAAATAAGGTAGACGTAAACGGGTGAGGATTTTATTCTGGGTGAAACGTGTGAATTGTTTATCTGTGTGTAAAGTTGAAAAAAATCACAAAAACACTCTGTATTCACAGGATTAAAAAATACTCTGTTTTTTGATGAAAACAGGATGTGCAGTGCACAGTTTTGCTGTTGCAGTTTTTCTTATCAACCGTCGTTCAAACAGGCGGATCCATCAGAGACCCACAGTCACTGAGCAGGACACGAGGGAATGTGTCCAAATAAACCAGCTTGTGTTTGCACTGTAATAAAGTTCCAGGTCACATGTGGATCATTAATGTGTTTCACTTTTTGGACAACAGTGGAACAACATGTGGCACAGAGGAATACAGAGTTATTGTGAAATGGTCCCAATGATCCCACGCTCGCTTCATGTCAACCATTTTAACTGCTGTTTTTTAAAAAAAAATTTTTTTAAATTTCTTTTATTCACCCATCTGCGCATGCAAGGAAAAAAACGAATAGCTCCTGCGACGTCGTATGCACATTATGCACATAATAAACTCCATAAGCTGAAATCCTTCCGGCTCTTTGATAATTGTACAATATTACGTTCCAAATGGAACAACAACAACAGAAAACATCTGCTGGTACTTTAAAGTTTCCACATATGCAGAGCATTCAAATACATTTATGTACCCAAATATGAGGCTGAAGCAGCGACCCTGGAGGAAACCACGTTGGTGGCAACACGAGGGTCACGACCTCACCATTTGACGTCCAGCTGCCAGACAAATGGTTTTGAGAGTGTGTGCGGCTTCTTCTTCTAACTACTGACCACATTAATACTAGTGTTATTTAACTGGACTCGGTGCAGTGTCTTACCCTTACCCCGTTCAGTAGAGTTGATCCTCTAAATAATTGAAAAATTGAAGAAATTGAAAGGTTTTATTGTTCAGCTGTTACTTTTACCCAGGTTTCTATGTCATTGCTCCACAAATAAAGTTGGACAAAAGTCATTAATGTCCTCGGGTAGTGTTGAAGACCCCAGAAGCAGGTATCCAGGACCAGGACCAGGACCAGGACCAGGACCAGGACCAGGACCAGGACCAGGACCAGGACCAGGACCAGGACCAGGACCAGGACCAGGACCAGGACCAGGACCAAGGCAGGGATTTCGCTCCACCACCTCAGCAACTAAAAACGAGCTGCTGAGGTTCAAACCGAGCATCAGAATGGAAAAGAAAAGATGATTTAAGTGACTTTAAATGTAGCATTTCTGCTAATCTACTGGGATTTTCCCATGTATGGGATTTTTCCCTCATGTATAAGAGAATGGTCAAAAAAATGAAAATATCCAGTCAGCAGCAACTCTCTCAGAGGAGAACGACCAGTCTGGTTTGAAATCATAGATGCCTCTCCTGCCATTTTATTTATAAGGCAGGTGTACTGTGATAAAGTGACACATTGGTTTTGAGTTTGTCTCACCCTGCTTTAGTCCTGGTACAAGTCTTCTCTGGTCTTCAGAGTGTCTGGTCATGACGACATCGGTGTTTGGCGAACCACAGGGAACCGTCACGGGCCCTGCTTCAGAATCATCATATACATGTGAAGAGCAAGGTTATTATAGTTAATGAAATTTCAATTAGTTTTTATTTTTATTTAGTTTTTAAGTTTGCTTTTTTAAATTTCAGTTTAGTTTAAGTTAATTCAATAAATGATTAAGTAGTTTTTGTTTAGTTTTTATTTAGTTTTGGTCTTAGTTTTTCAGGTATTAAGAGAAAGCCTTGAATTGTAGACACTGAAAAGGATGAAAGAATGTGTGACACTAAATATGGATTATCAAATCCTTTATTTTCATTCTTTAACCTTTAACACCTGCAGGTAAATGGCAAAAGTAAAATGTCAAATGGTCTGTATTCCAGTTGTGGAAAAACGAAGCTGAAGTATCTACAATTCAGTTTAGTTTAAAGGTGCATTGTGTAATAAATCTAAAGCCATAAAATCCTCCAAATATGTCACAGAGACTCAGGAATAATGTTCATATAACAAACTGAACTCACCAACAACAACAGTACAGCCAGAATATTTGCATTTAAAAAAAATATTTTGCAGACTGCAAATCATGTTTATGTTTTGAAATCATGTTTTGGCATGTGGCGTCACCTACCGCCGTCTACCAATCATTACAGTCAGTAGAGTCTCAGCTACCGAGCAACCACGGGTTGCCAGTTACGTCAGAATATGAAACCTAAAAGACCTCTGAATTTTGAATTTGAATGTAGTAACCGTTTTTGGCCACATTCTTACATATGGCACCTTTAAGTTAGTTTTGCTTTTTTATTGTAGTTTTTAAACTAAATCATTTTAACTGCTAGTTTTAGTTTTAGACTAAGTTTTCGTTAACTGTAATAACCCTGGTGGAGAGTACACTAAATGACTCTACACTAGAGAACAGCAGCACTAGAAGAATCCAGACACTATAAGGCCGATTGTACTGTTATTTAAATCTTAAATAATAGTAGGACAAATGCATATTTTTTTAGTGGTGACAAAAGCTGGAGAAAAGGACAATTTCAACTATCTGAAAAGAAAGGAGTTGAATCCTTGAATGTATCACCTGTAATTTACAGCAAACTTCACCACGTGTAAGAGAGCCACCATGTCCAGCAACAAACATTCTCTCGTGTCTAGTATTTGTTTACGTGTTTTCTTATGTTTTCTTATATTACGTGTTTTTACCTGCTCCCAATCTTTGACCCACTTTTAAAGGAGTGTGATGCAAATGTCAATACCAGTGATTTCAAGGGCAAATGAGTGCATTTGTGACATTGTGTAACACCTATTATCACATGTCCACGGGAGTTTTGGTACATTAACGATATCATTACTCGATTATTTATTGCTTACTTCTTGGTACTTAGTTCCTCAGTGGAAAAGTCTCAGAGGAGTTTTGATGAGAAAGTGATATTGTCAGAATAAAAATGTTTCCCCCTCAAAATTGACTTTTATTTGTGGCTTTTGCTGTAATCTATTTGTATTTTCCCTCCATTATAGACCCAAGGAGAAAATGTTGACAAAATAATTATTGAGTAGAAATGTCTTAGATCTCTTCACACTTTCCTTTTGTTTTTTCTTTAGCTCTTATCTTGTTTCCTATTTCCTGTTCTCTCAATTTTTTTTAAATCTTCTTTTATCTTCTGACAGTTCCTCTCTTCACTCATACCTCCCCCGTGTCCTTGTTTTTTCTTATTTTTTTGAACCATCAACTGTGAAATTCAGTGATTTCTGCCTTTTTTCCTCTTTGTATGTGACATTTTTCCTTCTGTTGTGCTCTAAAATATTAAATACTCTAAAAGACAGTTGTCATATCATCCTGCTCATGACACTTATCTCGCCAGATTTGAATCCTGGAGCAAAAACTGGCCTTTTTTTTTTTTTACAGACAAGTTTCTCTGTCCCCGTGTTTCCAACAGCAGCAGGTTTTCAGCTTAAAGTGATGGCTCAGGGTTTTTTCTTTCTTTCTTAAATGTAGATATTTATACATATTCAATGTGTGACAAACAGACGACTGTGCTCCGTGCTCTCCGTGTGTCGGGAAGTGCCTGGGGACAATATGAGTGCTAACTCAGTGAAACATGGCAGAGGGACAACAGGAAAACAGAGCAGAAACACAAACTCTCCTTCTCTGACAGCTGGTGAGATATATATTTTTTTTAAATGTGTCAGTTTTCAGAGCGCGCTGTAACCATGTGTCACCGGTGGGATGCCCCAAAGCAATGTACAGGTGTCTAACACCAGTGTATTTACTTCAAGAGTCTCTATTGGAAAATTATGTTTGTCTGATATTTATTTTCCGGATATAAAAAACACATTAAAATGACCCTTTTTTCAGATTATAAAGTAGACTACTGTCATATACAGTGTTTCCCAAACTTCCGCTCCAATACATGACCTCATATTGTTTTGAATTGGTAAAAACACATTGGGTTGCATGGTGGGGCAGTGGCTACAGCAGTTGCCTCACAGCAAGGTCACCGGTTTGAATCCCACTTAGACCCAGTGGAGTTTTGCATGTTCTCCCTGTGTGTGTCAGCTTCCTCTCACAGCCCTAAAACATGCAGATGATCCTTGTTCAGTCAAAGTGCATCAGGGCAAATGGATCATTTCCGGAATTTCAAAAATTCAGCTCACATAGAGTGGTCCTGTTGCACATAAATGTCAGTTATGGAGGTCTACTTACATATATTAACTTGTTTTTATGCTCAAAAACCTTCTAGTTGCTGTAAACTAGCCGATAGAAATCCTCTTTTCTGACAGTGTTTTTCAGCCGCGATGTTTCAGAGTGAACTTTCACCCCCAGAAGACAGAGTCTTGTGATTGGCCAGTACTATCCAGCACATCCGTTCTCAGAAGCGTAGCGCCCCCCTCTGGAACGGCGGATGCACTGCTCCTCATTATCAAAACATTGTTTTAACAGTGTTTAAAAATAGCTTCGTCTCGACTCCCCGCCACAGTCCCTTTTATGACTTTAAACTGGAGTCAGACCCAGAGTCAGAAGACACTGTTGCTCGTGAAACACCTCCACAACGGACGTTATTCTTCTTCTGCGGTTCAATGTACGCAACCGGATGTGCCCGGACTACCGCCCGGAGCAGGACGATCGGTGGTTCAGGAGAACCGCTGCTTACGTAACTATTACGGGATTTTCAGTGATCTCGTTGAGCCCCGAGATTACAATAAAACACAGCGTTCTCAGCAATGGCTGAACTGTTTGTTTCGAACTGTCAGGGCTTCATAAACAAGGTAATGACGCAGATACACACCAAAAAAAACAGCGATAATAGGAACTTCCGGTCTAGTTCCGCTTTAAAATTCTTCCTTAATAGGTTTGCAAATATTTTCAACGGATCATCACATAGAGTGGTCCTGTTGCACATATATGTTAGTTATGGAGGTCTACTTACATATTTTAACTTGCTGTAAACGAGCCGATAGAAATCTGTCTTTTCTGACGCTGTCCTGAGCCACGCTTTACAGATAGATATTCATTTTAAAAAGTTATTTTACTTCAAAAATAAGGACATTTCTAAGTGACCACTCACTTTTGAATGGTAGTGTATTTAATACGTCATGACAGTTGGTGTAATTGCAAAACACTTTTGTCCATATAGTCTGTTTCCTCAGGTATCAGTAGGAGACAACCTGTGTTTGATTATATTGTTTGACGATAGTCTTTTAAATGCCAAGACACTCACGTCATTCATTTGTCTCCACCTGTCTTATTTACCTCTCCGTGCCCCTTCTGTTGCACAGCGATGTGTGGGTGCACTTCCCTCTCTCTCTCTGCGCAGTGACCCCGCTGCTCCTCTGCAAACCACTTCCACAGCATCTGGCCGGCTGCCTAGCAACGCTCAGTGTCCATGACAACGGAGCCAACAAACGCCCCCGCTCCTCCTCAGCGCGCTCCCCTCAATTAGGACTTGAAGTGTGGCAATCAGGAGAGCAGAGTCAGCGAGTGGTTTAACGGGGGAAGGTCAGGAGCAGCCTGCGTGTGCAGGTCGGAACCGACGCGTTCAGTTTAGCGGTTATTTGTGCCGCTGTTCTCAGCGAGGGAGTGATGTTTTAAATCTGAGCAGGAGACGAGAGAACAGGATGATTACAAGCGTTTGCAGGCTTTTCAGAGTGTCTTTGTTTTGACGCAGGTCTTGGTCTTCAAACTGAGGGGAGGTCTGAAGTTCAGGAAGGTTCTCACAGTTCTTACAGAGGTTTTGGGGAGGTTAGGGTTAGGGTTAGGGTTAGGGCCGTCCTAACAGAAAGAACTCTTTCTACCCCACTGCCTTTAGAATCCTGAACAGCTGAGCAGGACTACAATTGACACTTTAAACCTGACACGTCACTTTAAATCTGTTGCACAACCAGTGTGCACTTTATGTACAGTTCTCCTTACTCATGCACATGTTTATACTTATTTCATGCATATATATTATTTTAGTTTTTTTGGATATATTTATTTACTATTTTTTCTTATGTATATTATACTTTTTAAAACATTTCTTTCTACTTTATGCTGATATTGAGTGGACAGCAAAGTAAGAATTTCATTGTACAGGGAAACGTGTTTCTTTACTGTGCATATGACAATAAACACTTTGAATCTTTGAATCTTTGAATCTTTGAATCTTTGAATCTTTGAATCTTTGAATCTTGAATCTTGAATCCTTCAGGTTTTTCCTGAAGGACGGCCCTAACCCTAAGGCAGTCCTTCTTTTCCTCTGGATTTTTTATAAGCTTGACGAGGTTATAAAAGGTTTTTTTTATGTTTTCAATGGTCCTCCCTTAGAGGTCATTGAAGAGGTTTTGGGGTCAATGATGAAGCTGTGGAGATCAAGGAGTTCCTTGTATGTAATCATAACCATGGAGACTAAAGAGCTTACATGGAGAGAACTTTATCTTATTATTATTTTAATAACAATCAAAGCTACTGCTTGTATAAATGACATTGTAGTACTATAAAAAATGTCAGATAATAAACCTATAGCCCCCCACACACACACTTTTTCCTTTCACCCCAACCTGTCGAGGCAGATGCTGCACATTTGTGATTTTTTTCTCTCTTGATAATATTGTAAAGGTTTCTGCCTTACTATGTCCACTACTTGAGATAATGTATGTTGTCATTTTGGTGCTATACAAATAAAATGTAATTGAATTAAGTGGCCTTTTCAAACATAGTCATGTCATAGTGTTTCTAGTATGAAACCTCAGTATTGGTTTAAGTCTGATAAACTCTAAATATCGTTCAACCACATGCAGCGTATAAGCAGAGTGAGGCCATACAGCGGTAATCCTGTCAATCTGTGAGGCCTCGTTTAAAGATAAGAAGTAAGACGTGATAAATGAATCGGGACAAAATGGGTTTTTGTATTTAAGATTTAAGATATTTAAGTTTTTGAAAACAGACCTAAAACAAAAGTGCCACTGAGCTTCTCCTCCAGGTCTGTAGTGGACTTAAAATATCTGCTTCACACTTTGCAGATATTATATTTCAAAGTGAAGTTGTACTTGTGTTGTCACATTAACAGTAAACATAACAATACCACCCCTATTCATTCATTCATTCATTCATTCATTCATTCATTCATTCATTTATCCTTTATTTAGCCAGGAAGGTTCTATACTGTGATACAAGATCTCTTCTTCTTCTTTTTTTTTTTTTTAGCATTTTTTTTTAGCATTTTTCAACATTTTCGGACCTATGCAATAAAACAACTGATTCATTAATAGGGGGGGAAATAATCGACTGATTAATCGTTTATGAAAACAATCCTTAATTGCAGCACTAATTTAGAGACTTCAATTTTGCAGTCAAATTATCTACACAGTTATGAGACATGGTTCAATACAATCAAACAGCCACTAGATGGAGACATCTATCCAAAAATGAGTATTACTAGAAACACTGTGTGTCCTGTAGGTGGTGCTATACACCCACTATAGTTCTGTCTCTGTAGGACTGACTCATATGAAACATATTGAATGTATTTGATACAAGAAACATAATAATAATATTAACAATTATGAGATGTGATGATGCTGGTATTTAAAAATCCATCTTTCAAGTAATGATCTCATTGGCTGATGATGTCAGAGTGCTGTGACCTCTGACCTTTCATGGTGGTGTGGACTTAAGACACCTGAGACCAAGTGTAATGTGTGTTTATTATAAGAGAAGTGCTTACAGGAACCAATCAGGAACATTGATACATTACAATTAGAGGAGCAAATCTGAGTGATGGCTGCACATCGACTGAAACACAATCTCACGTAAAAGACTTTACTTTAGCCATAATCAGCATTTACAGCATTTATTGTGTGTACCAGCAAACTTGCTCGGGGCATAGATGTGGACTCAGGTTTGAGACTCGACTTGCTCAAAAGACTTGAGATTTGGGGTGAATTCCAATTCCTTGCTTAACCCTCAATGTTAACCCTCAATCTCAAAAATGAGCGCTCCCTCTAGTGCAAGTGCTGTCCCGATTCTTAGAAAAATTAAGTTGAGGGGCGAGTTTAAGGGCTGTATCGATATTGAGATATTCCGAAACCACCCTTGGGAGCAAGGGCTACACAGAATGCATTCGTGTTTTGACATAACAAAGATGGCGCTGAAAGCAGCAAAACGAGTATGCTACAAATTAAGTATTTTCTTTGTTAATAGAGATAAAAAAAATCATGAAAACCATTGTATTATCTTAGTTTAGGCCCTCAACACTTGGTTTTGAGGGCCAGTTAAGATTAAGGGTTGAGCTTGAGGGTTAAGATAGGAATTGGAATTGGCCCTTTATTTGGACTCAAATTCAAAGACTTGAGACTCAACTTGGACTCGAGCTCAAAGACTTGAGAGATTGGAGTAGCACTTACGTCGCACAAACAGAGACTGAGTTTGCCACTCAAACTCAAAAGACTCGACTCGGACTTCAGTTCAAAGACTCGAGACTTGACTCTGACTTAGTAACTTGTGAACATCTATGGATCAGAGTCACGACTCAAAGCAAAAAGCAATAAGTCAGTCAGCTCATGTAAGGAAATCCTAAAAAGGAATTATACAATGTACAAATACAAACACAAAAAAGTCCTAGGATGCTGCATTGTCATTTATTCTTTTGGGCGGTCTAACCAAAGCTTTAACCACACACTTAACCATAACCAACTAATGACTAACCTTAACTTTAACCTTAAACACAACTCAAATCTTAGCCCTAAACTCATCCAGTTGCTCAGAAATGTGGGCCTGCCTCATTAGGACACACACACACACACACACACACACACACACACACACACACACACACACACACACACACACACACACACACACACACACACACACACACTGCACTGACAGGAAGTGACGGACTATATGATGTCATCACTACCAAACCAGGCTGATATTGATCAGAGGTGATCGTTTTGTGTCTGAGTTTGACAGAGTGTCTTTGAATGCATCACTGTTTTGAACTCTTCCTCCTCTTTCTGTTATGTCTCTTCTCTCCTGATCCTCTTTATATTTCATTCCCTCTCCTCCTTCTTTCCAATGGCCTCCTTCTTCTCTTTCTCTCCTGCTCTTGTTCCTCCGCTTTTATTCCTTCTCGTCACTCTCTCTTTCTCTCCCCTTCATTTTCCCCATTTCTCTCCTGCTCGTCCCAAAATTCAGTTCCTCCAAATGTTATATTCTCCTCCAATTATCTCGTCTTTCTTCTGTCATTTCCCCCCTTATTCTCCCTCTCTTCTTTCTCTAGTAGTCCTCTTCTTCACCTTTTCCCCCAGTGACCCCTTTCTCCTCTTCCTCTTCCTTCCTCCATATTTCTATTTCCTCTCCTCTTGCTCTCCAGTGCTCTGCTCCTCTCCTTTCTTTTCCTTTTCCAAGCCGACTTCCTTCACTTCCTCTCCTACTCATCCTCCCTCTCTGTCGATTCTTTTCTTCAAAAATTGCCACCTCCTCTATCTCTTCCTCCTTCTGTTATGTTCTCATCTTCTGCTCCCGCTCTTTATATTTTAATTTTCTCCTACCAAGTGTTCTTTGGATTTTTATTTATCTTTCTTCTCTTTCTTTTTGCTCCTGTTCATTCTCTTTCTATTAGTTTTCCAACATGTTCCCCTTTTCTTCTAATGTGTCCTCCTGTTCCTCTTCCTATTCTTTCCTCCCAAAATGTCCTTCTTTCTTTCCTTTCTTCCTCTCCTATGGCCTCGTTTTCTCCTCTCCCCTCCATAATCTCCTCTTCCATCTCTCCTCTCGTTCATTGTCTTCCTCCCTCTCCTCCTCCTCCTCCCTCTGTTCCGTGTGAACAGAGCCTCCTTTCTCTCCTCCTCCTCCTTGGATGACCGCCTGTTCCTGGAATTCACGAACCCCTCTCACTTTTAATTTATGCGCATATTAATTGTTCTCCATTGTAATTTCCACCGTGGGATACAACATGCAAATGCGCCATTTGCGCGCGTGCATGCGCGTTCGTACGCGCGTGTGACCATACGTCTCCGCTTGTCAACGTTCACCTATCACTTCACTTAAATTACACCTGATTTATTTCAACGGCCTGTAGATTATTTGGGATTTTTTAAATTATTATTTTAAAATAAATAAATGAATAATGTAAATCAGGCAGATTTATTTTGAATGAGTTTGTTTATTTCTAATTTAAAATGTCCCGTTTGGATAGTTTTTATTTTTGAAAATACATAAAATGAGAGTGAAAGGTTAAGGAAAAGTCAGCAGTGATTAAACCACTATTATTTATTATGATAATTTAAAAAGGAAACAAAATATTCTGACATTTTTTAAAACATCTATTAGATTATTTTTGTATAAACATGTAAAAAAATGTTTTTTCTTGTTAAAACAAAACCCGGTATTTAATGTTCTGAAATTAAATGTACATATATGATTGATTTACTCAGTTCATTTAATCGTGACCTTTGAGAGATGAATGTCTTTGTAACAGCCGCGGATTTAATTCCTCGCTGATTTCATCTTTATTTAATTTTTTTTAAATGTTTCCGTTTATCTAAAAAAAAACCCCAAACAAATCTGGCGTGTGTAAAACTTAACATATTATTGATGAAATGGGTTATTTCAGATTATTATTTAAATATTCCCATCTTATTCATCCTCAGCTAAAAGTCAACCAACCTTAATAATCAGGCAAATTCAATAAAAGATCGACAAAATCAACAGGTTTTTTCAAAGAGTTCAAAAAAGACATTTCATATCGTCTTTTACTTCTAGTAAATCGCCTGGTTTTAAAGCCTCCAGATTTAATACTGCAAATGAGGAAAAACAAAGTCCTGTTTCATGAGTACCTTTAACCTTTAACTCTTTACTTCTGATACAAGAGAGAAACAAAGTGAAGTGGCTTATTAATTATCATTTTTATTATATATATGATTATATCTATATACATATGAGTGTATTAAAAAAATTAAAGCCACAAAAGCTAAACAATTTTGTAAAAACCAAGATTTACTTTTCAATCGTTTCCATGCATCACTGTGAACAGAACAGACACAGAGTGAACAGATTTAAAAATCACAAAGGTGTGTAGTAAAAGTGAATCGTTACAAAACCATTTCAAACAGCAACACGTGTGTTTTTTATCAGAGATGTTAAGTCAGCATTTTTGCCTTTAAATATGAAGATGCTACACAAACAGACACTCCCCCGCCTCCTGTCTGCACGTGTTTCACTGCGCATGTGCGCAATAATTAACGAATTATCAATACAATTTCACACGAGGCGTCATCTCATCACCAAGCATGAAGATGAAGGAGGAGGAAGAGGAGGAGGATTATTGATCATCACTGATCTAAATTAAAATACAATGCGTCACCACACGATCAGAGTGACGTCACAAAAGCAATGATGTTAATTATGAGAGTTTATTGTACACGTTTATATGTGTGTGCGCGCGTTTATATATGTGTGTAAATAGAGCTGTGTGTAAACGTTATGGTTTATAACAATAATGGGGTCATAGCCATTCAATGTAATTATTGTATTTACTTTATTTTTGTTACTTCTTTAACTGATTCAAATATTGAACCGATTCTTTAATTTTCTTATTTATTTATGTTTAATAAATACATAAAAACTGGTGACCAAAAGCTTTTCATACACGTGTTAAGAATTGTTGAGAAATGTAAAATCTGTTGATTAATTAATAGGTTTTCAACTAAAGTATAATTACACGTTCATATATATATATATATATATGTATATATATATGAATACATATAAATACATCTCTCAGAGAATGGAAAGAAAGGATGTCAAAGGTTGAATTGAACAGAAATAAATAAACACATAAATGAACGGAGCGCTCAGTGTGTCATTATGTCTGTCGACCAATGTTGATTTATTTTTATTATTTAATTAATGTATTAATTTTTTGACTGTGTGTGTGTGTGTGTGTGTGGCAAAATAAATAAATAAAGGAATAAGATAACAGAATTAAATCATGGAGTCGTTCATAACATACAGCAAATGGTTATTTCATTACGTTATACGTGATCACGTTTGTCGAATGCGTGTTAACTGAGTTAAAAAAAATAAAATAAAAATATATATATATATATATATATTTATATGTTTTTAAATCATCTTAATTTCAGATTGTGTACTGATTTTTTTCTGAGAACATCATATTCAAGTTGAGAAGAACTCATTGTAATCTTAAATCGTATAAAATAAACGTTAAAAAATAATAATCATGAATTCACGTGTGAATCAGTGACTTTAACACCGCGATTTCATCATAATCATCAGATTTCAGGCCTCAAACAGAAAACACACACACGCGCGCAGCCGGCACCCCTGGCTCATTAGCATTTATGCAAATGAGTTTCTAATTGCAGGCGTAATGACTCTGGCGTGGGAGATTTCTCAGTCCGCCATGTTTTTTTTGTTGTTGTTACAGCATGGAAGCTTCTCTTCTCGTTTTTTGTCTCTTTGATCATTTGAATAAACAAAAGCGAACGTTTCTCTTTTTTCTACTTCTCCGCGACAGTTACAAACTGTGCGGGGACACGTTTTTGTCCTCCTTTGCTTCCTGAAGGCCGCGGCTTTCCTTTCCTTTCCCTTCCTTTCATTTTTCCTTCTCTTTCTTCTCTCTCTTGCATCACAGTGAAGCCTCTGCTTTTCTCGGGCTTTGTGTGGTTTTTTGTTTGTTTTTTACAGAAGATGATGAAGAAGAAGAGTCCAAGTTCAGGTGAGGGATGCATGTCTCTGCTGGAATGTGTGCAAAATACAATGGAAAATGGCAGCAGCAGATGATGATGATGATGATGATGATGATCTGAGGAGTGAGCAGTGATGACCTCTGACTGAAAGATCTCACATGAGGGTTTGGTGCAGCAGCGATAGAAGAATCTCAGCTCATCTTTTTTTGCTCATTTTAAAACACGAATTCTATTCAAACTGTGGAGCTTCCTCTGGTGGTACTTGGAGGAAAATCAGAAATGCTGGGTAATTTGTGTCGAAAATGAAACAAATGCCAAAAATGATCATAAAAGAAATAATCTAATGTCACCATAGCAGTGTGTGAGGTATATGTGAGGAAGAGGAGGACGATGAGTGAGCAAATGATCTGCCTCTGATGAAAAGAGGGACCAAAGTAAAAACAGGGTTAAAAAACCCTTCAAAAATTGTGAATTTAAAAACAATTTTTCAAAGCCCCTTTCTGAAAATCACTAGAAATTATGCAAAATCAACTTTTTAATCATTTAAATCCTTCTTAAATCTTTCCATTCTGTGAAAAAAGATGACTCACTCATGTTTTTGTGGTCCTCCTCAGTCTAAGTTACGGGAGATAAAACACGTGATGTCGACTTCCGCGCTCATTGGGGCGCTTTAGTCTATAAAAACACGCGAGAGTGCAGGCAAGAGCAACGATATCTGAAAACCGGAAGTCTGCAAAAAGTTCTATTCTTGGCTCCACAGTGCAGCACAGAGTTCTCCACAAACTTCCAGCCTCAGAGGATTTATCTGTCCAGTGGATACATGTTATATATGACAGCAATGTGCTTGCTAGAGCCTGCAAATGACCACTTTTCCAAATGCTAACTACTGTTAGCTCCCAGTAGCCTCTGTGGCTGAGGTAATTTGCTGTCCCTTAAGTTTTGTTGTACTTTTATTTAAGGTGGACTTTTAAGGTGGACCTAAAGAGATATTACTAAACTGAGCGTTCTGAAAAGGGCTATTTTGGCAGGGTGCTTCATGCTTATGGTATTTTGACCAAAGCATGTCACAGACATGTTCATTAGGACACCAGGAAACTAGGTTAACTTGGAGAAAGACTTCTCATTGTTAATGAGTTCCCTGGAATAAACAACCGAATAATGGGGGAAATAGATCAAGACCCGTTTATCAGCTCATTACAGACCACTTTCCAAACATTTGTCATTATCACTCTACTATCTACTACTCATATCTCTCCCTTCCCTTGGGGTACCAGAGTAAAATGGTACAGTTCAGTTAGACCGGCTCCACCCGGGATGAAGGCCTCGGTCTAAGTTTGACGTCTCGTTGAGACAAACAGCCACAAACCAAGCAGGGACAAAAAGAGCTGCTGGACGTCCTCCTTTGTTGTCTGTTGTGTCGAGTTTCATGTTGTCGTTTGTTGTTCTCGTACCGGTATGACGTCACTCTGTGCAGCCATTGGGCACAGCCCACAGCCCTACCTAATGTACTGTACTGTGAGTGCTGTACTACTGTAGGTGCTGTACTACTATACTATTGTACTAGTGTAGGTACTGTAGGTGCTGTACTACTTTAGTACTTTACTAGTGTAGGTACTGTACTGTAGCTGCTGTAGACTACTGTACTAGTGTGGTTACTGCATTGTAGGTGCTGTGGACTACTGTTCTACTGTCGGTACTGTACTGTAGGTGCTGTACTACTGTAGGTACTGTAGGTGCTGTAGACTACTGTACTAGTGTAGGTACTGTACTGTAGGTGCTGTACTCAGGGCCGGCCCAAGCCTCCATGGGGCCCTAAGCAAAATTAGATTTTGGGGCCCTCTGTTACTGCCAATAATAATGGTCATTCAATGGTCATTCATGAATTGATCATTCACACATCTACTATACTACAGGTATTCTACGTATTCTACTCTGTCACAAATATGAATACACTTTTAGTTAGAACTTTTAGTTGCATGGACACGAGATTTGCAAATTTATAGAAAAATCTTTCAATTAATATTTGGCAAAATCAGCAACTCCTCCTACTGATGACACAGAGAATCAATACATAAAACCAAACGGTTTATCAATAAAATATGAAGATATTAAGGTCTGATATATATTTTGTACACTCCTGTATTACAGGAGTGTACAAAATACACTCCTGTAATACAAAGATTTGACTTTTATATGTAAAATATAATAATAAAAATGGTTTCTAAATAAAATACAAAGTTAAATCATCACATCTGACAACCATGTAAAAACTGTGAAAAGGCTTTAGTAAAAATGGGGAGAAAAATTCTAAATAAACTACAGCAATCCAAACTTTTTAGTTCATTGCTCTTGGGGGCCCTTTAGTTGTCACGGGGCCCTAAGCAGAGGCTTAGTTAGATTATGCCCTGGCTGTACTGTACTAGTGTAGGTACTGTACTCTAGGTGCTGTAGACTACTCTACTAGTGTAGGTACTGTACTGTAGGAGCTTACCGAGTAAAGGTTACTGTTCTCAGTCAAAACACAAGCCTGACCCAGGACTTTACCATTCCAAACCAAACCGTATCATGATGGAAACACAGCATAATAGATCTTACACTATTCCTGCAGTTTGCCACCCATGTGTGGCAGGCCTGCACTCTAATCATCCATCCATTTTCTACTGCTTTATCCTCCACATGAGGGTCACCGGGGTGAATCTGTGCCAATCTCAGCCGACGTAGGGGTCACACCCTGGATAGTTCGCCAGTCCGTACACATAGAGACAAACTCTCACACTCACATCGGTCACTTTATAGTGTCCAATTTACCTAATCCCCCAGATCTGTATGTTTTTGGACTGTGGGAGGAAGCTGGAGAACCTGGAGAAAACCCACACACACAGGGGAGAACATGCAAACTCCATGCAGAAAGGTTCTTGCTCCCACTGGGTCTCGAAAGACCAGAGTGCTAACCACGACACCATCCATGTTTGGTAGCAGTGCCACCTGAGAATAAGTCTCCCCAAAATGTCACGGTGTAATTCAAATGCTGCCACTAATTTGGGTGCGAAAGAGGCTTAAAAATTAATTAGTCAAAAATCCTGGGATTAAACTGGGATTTTTTTTTGGGGGGGGGGGGACCAGTGGGAATGATGGGGTTTTGGTGATGGCAGTGTGTTTAGGAGGAGGTGGTGGTGTAGGGTGGACGGGGAGTGAGCGGGTGGAGGGTCTGTCTGGTTTGGCACAAGGAGGCTGTTTGGCCCCCATTGAGCTGCAACAATGTGGGCAGATTTGAAGGAGACAAAAGAGCTGAAGCTTTGAGTTGCAGAGCACGTCTCTGACACTGGGACTGAGGTGTATGTGTGTGTGTGTGTGTGTGTGAGATGTTCCACTGCTACACTGATACAGGAGTGCAGACTGACACAACAGGTAGAAAAAACCCTAGAGGGCCGGCCGTGAAAGTCCCCGGCCGCTAAAAATGGAAGTATAATACTAAAAAAGGTCCCGTCATAACTCACCGCCGTTCAACACCAATGACTCAAATATAACCTCGGTTATCACCGGAACTGCAATTAGAGACGTGAGCGTGTAAAACATGTTTGACCTCTCTCTGCTCACCTACATATATATATATATATATATATATATATATATATATCAGCCCCAATAAAAGGCAGACTCTCCCGACTCATGCTGCGTGGTCTTAAAGATAATCAGCCGTCTCCATGACAACAACAACTCACAAGAAAGAAGTCGTCTTAGTTTTAATCTCTCTACAATTAATTCACAAGATCTGAGAGAGACAGGTGCAGTTGATGATGATGATGATGATGATGATGATGATGGGGTGTCAGTCGTCAAACATCCTCAGATGTGTCCAGATGTTAAATCTGTGATTTTGAACTGTGAATAGAGCGTTTTTTTCCTTCAAGAGCAGAGACAAATTTGACCTTTCCATTTTGGTCACTTCTTCATCGCAGACATGATCAGGGCGAGTCAAGATTTCGGATTTTCTAGAAATCATTCAAGCTGAATCGTTTAGGTTTGAGAACATCCGTCTTTTTCGAGGTTTAGATCATTTGTATTTGTCCAAATAATTAAGTGATTACTTGAGAAAGTGATGGACAGAATAAAGGATTATGAAAACAATCGTGAGTTGATAAACTGGTGACTAATTTGTGCATATACTGGCAGCTGTTCTACGTCCATTGTCTCATTATTGACGACAACAACAACAATAAAGCTGTTCATATTCTCACATCAGAAACGTCGCTGCTCTTTTCCTCTGTGCGCCGTCGCCTGCGTCGGCTCCTTTTCATGGAAGTGTTTTACATGCAGCTCAGCGGTCGCACACTCTGACTAAGGTTTGTGAGCGTGCCATTGTGGACAGTGTCTGTGTGTGTGTGTGTGTGTGTGTGTGTGTGTGTGTGTGTGTGTGTGTGTGTGTGTGTGTGTGTCGCCTGTAAACACATCCTGCTGCTGCTGCTTTGAAGAACAAACGCAGGACTGTGTGGAGACGCTTTGACAAACGGGGGTTAATGGAACATTCAGAGACAGATTTGGTTTGCTTATCAAGATCTCTGTGGTCTTCAGCTCAGCTTCAGGAGGTGACTACTTCCTGCAGCCATTTTACTTTACATTTGTACAGTGGGGTAAATTGTGTCATGTCAAGTATTTGAGGGTAAATTCTCTCCAGGAGGAGGAGAAAGTGCTTCGGTTCCCATTTTTTTGGCATTATGGGATCAGAGACACAGTGTTTATGCTTAATCTTATGTGTTTTTCTGGAGAGGATGATGATGATGATGATGATGATGATGAAAAGCCCGAAACAAGGTGCCTTTTGTGCCTCAATGAAATGTATTATCCCCCCTGATTTTCCACAAGCAGCTTAAATACGACCACGTCTGTGTAGAAACATCAGTAAATGTTAGCTCACACCTTTTTGAGTTGAAAAAACACACACACAAATAATACTTAAATTGATAATAAATACATAAATAAATAAATAGACAAAGCAGTGACTGAAACTATGCATTTACCAGATAAGAGACCTGCACACACTGCATAAGAAATATAAATAATATTCAATAAATATACAATAAAGGGTCAAATACAGCTAAGTAATATAAGAGACCTCACTGACAGCATCTTCAAAACACCAAAATGGATCTTCAATAATTAATCAATGTACCCATCAACTGTTTTTAATTATTTTTGGAGTATTGATTCATCATGTTTCCTCTTTAAATTGCCTTGAAAAGTATGAATAACTTATAGCTTAACGTATTAAAGACTGAATGAATGGATGTTTTTATTGTAAACACAATTTTAACTGACTCTAACTAAGTAAAGGAGTCTTAAGTATCACAGAGTGAAAGATGGACATTTGATGTAAAGTAACTTTTGCCTCTGGGTCCCCAAAAACCCTTGAAACGCCCCTGAAACCCAGATACAATCCAGATAAAAAAATTTGATTTACTATATTCTTAAACGTCGCGTAAATGCATACCTGTCCTCCCAGTGACTACACAATTCCTGCTTTTGCTTTGTCTAGTTTTTTAACCTTACTGACAAAGCTTTAAAACATTATACATAGCATTATAAAATATATCATGAATTCAGCTCCGATCACATACTGTACTGACGTTACAGTCACTTTGTTTGTTCCTCACAGTTCAGTTGACGTCTCTTCATAGGTCAGCAGTTTTCCCCACGTGTACGCGCTCTAATCACAGAGTTTAAAGCGTACGAGTTTAGATAATGAAGGGAAAATGTCTTTGTCTGAACTCGAAAAAGATTATTCACGCCTTCAATACAGTCGTGCACTTAGTCAACACACACACACACACACACACACACACACACACACACACACACACACACACACACACACACACACACACACACACACACACACACACACACACACACACACACACACACACACACACACACACTCACACACACACACACAGCATCTCTGCTTTAGCTGCTGCACCAAATCCAATTCTCACATCCTGTCCCCGACGACCTGTCCAGTTTTCTTAAATTCTCTTAAATGATACAGTGCTAATCTGTTCCAGGTCATGACCTCTAAGATCCTTTAACCCCAGATGTTCTCCATTTCTTCTCGCCTCAAGAATTTCCCTTCAAACTATGTGATGTAAAATTGTCGGAATTAGAAAGTAATCCGTGAACAATCTCAGATTACAAAATGAAAACACGTTCCTTTCATTTTTATGACAGTTGTAAAGAAAGACTTAAATATCTTGAACAATTTGAATGGATGAATGTGGAGCTCCTGCATAGGTACCTGGACATGAGATGAGAAACTTGACTTTAACTATCACTCCATCACTAGTTAACCAAGTCAAGACTGACGACTGCATGGTGACCAGGTGTGGATTTAGTTCTATTTTGGGGGAAATATGTGATATCTAAAAGTGGTTCATCTGTGCATGAGTTTACACCATGGTTTAGATAGGAAATGATGTGCAATATGTGGGTAATTATGTGTGCAATGGTGTAGGTTTGCACATTCCATCTGTGGAAGTGTTTACTTTGTGTTAACTTTGTCTTTTATGTGCTTTAACTGTGTGCCAACATTAATCTGATCTGATCTGATCTGATCTGGGCCTGAGTGACATTGACATTGTTTTTAATCCCTGATATTTCATCTGTCTTTTTGTGTCCAATGTTATTTTGTGTTTGTGTTACAAAAATAGTAATAGTACAAAAAAAGCTTTATCATTATTATTATTGTTGTAAATGCAGCTGATGAGCTGAGGTGGGCTTTTTTTCTACATACAGATATTTCCACATTTTCCACACAGTTCCTTTTTTCTCTCCATATTCTGTTAGTAATTGTAGTCTTATTTAGTAATTAGTTAGTCTTTCTGAATGTGATTGATAACTGATGTCTTAGTGAGAGTAGTTCAATTGTGATGTCAAGTGTTTCTCTGAGTCCTGTGATTGTTTTTGGCCAACACAGATTATTGTTCAATAAAATGATGGAGTAAAAATCCAATAATCCTTAAACTACAACAGTGGGTGTTCCGTTTTTATTGTGAATAAAACATTTGAATTCAGCTCTGTTGTTTAAAAAGTTGGTCAGAAAAAAAAAAATATATAAAAAGCTACTGTACTTTTATGAGCTCAAGCTTAGGCCTCTGCGGGGTGAAGTGGGTGAGAGAATGGCGGGGATTATGGGATGGAGAGGAAAAAGGGAGGAGGAGTGATGCAGGAATGGCCTGATGGGTACTAATGAAGCTGGGATGCTGCTGCAGCGGCCCCCAGCCCGGGTTCCCATGCAGAATACGGGGGGGGGGGGGGGGGGGGTGTATGGTTCGCCAGCCCATTGTGCCCGCTCCTTAGCCCCATTAGCCACCACCAACCAAACCACTTCGCTTTCCCAAGAGGAGCGCGAGGCCTGCATGCGCGCTCGCCATCCCCGCCCTCCTGTCTGCCCGCACTCCTCGGTAACCATAGGCATCAGCCCGGGCGAGAGAAACAGTAGCTGCATTTAGAGTCTGGGTCTCCAGGAAAGCGTCCAAAATGTGAAGAGAAAGAAAAAAAAAAAGGGGGGGAGAGACCGAGACATTGGTAGGAAGAGAGAACCCCCCCCCCCCCCGACAACAAACCGAGGCCTGACAAAGTTGTCTCTTTGGCAGTCGCGCCTCCTATTGAAGCAGTAATTTATTCAAAGGAGATTTTTATCCCCGCGATGTGATTATTATGATAATCAAGTGACCCAGACCCCCTTTCTTGGCTCTTGTCTGCGGGCTCTGGGCTCGGCGGTGACAGTAAAAGCTGATTTGCACGGTCTTCTCTTCTCTTCTTTGCCCCCCCACCTCCCCCCTCCCTGCTCACATTCCTGGACTCCTCTGTATCAAAGACGCACATAATGAGAACAGTGGATGTGCGCACTTGATCCTGCGGGCGCATGAACGGAGGCCGCGCTCTCCGCCGGGGGCTTTGTGTCAAACGAATACTAGTATAGCCAGACAAGATTACACGAAACTTTTTATTCATGTATATATACATATATATGTATATATATAAATTCCCACATGGGTCCAATAAAAGCGGGACCAGATCAGCAGCAGCGGCAGAGATTAGGCTGCGTCTGCGGTGGCCATTTATGCGTAATTACGCAATTAATTATGAACCCAGTTCTCTGGTTTTATGCTGCGCACAAGGACTCATGTAAACTCTGAGATAATCCAGTCTCGGGTGTGAACTCAGATTAATGACTGAATGAATGAATCCAACATGAATTCAGACGATTGGTTTCCAGAATTCTGAGCAGAGACAGCATCTTATTCACAATCACTGCCTGCCTTCATTTCATTTTTTTAGAGGGTGGAGACAAAAAAACAGACCTGCATCGTGTCATAAAGGGGAGGGTCTTAGTGGCAATATATGTTTTTAGAGCAGGCATGTCTTAGTTCATATTCCATCTGACTGCGAGGAATGGTCGGTGCAGGCAGGAGGAGGGGGGAGGAGGAAGAGGAGGGGGGCCTCGAGAGCCACGTCCGCGGGAAATAATAGGGATGATAATAAAACAGGGGGAAAACCCGTCCGAGGGAAGCTGAATGGATGAAGCCAGAGACACGTCACGACCAGCCGCAGCCATGAAGACCGTGCGGTCCAACCTCCGGCTGCTCACTCGCTTCCCTTCTTTCGAGCCGCTCGCTTCTCGGGGTTGAAGAGGAGACACCGCGGCAGCAGCAGCAGCGACGCACAGGGCGACAGCGTGAGTATAACAACCCTGATCTGTGTTTTCCTTTAAATAGAAGTAAAAAAGAAAGGAAAGGAAATGAAGGAAGGAAGTGGCAGGTGCGGGGTGCAGGCGGATAAAACGCAGGGAGGCGAGGGTTTGAATCCGCGCAGCAGCAGCAGCAGCAGCAGCAGCTGAGGATGATGTCTGGATGTGGCAACAGTAGGCGAAAATGGGCGCTGAATGTGAATTGTGCAGCAGGTTCACATCATGTCTTATTTCTGTCTCTGTTTGTGTCCGAGGGAAGGGAGAGAAGGTTGAGCAGCAGCAGCAGGAGGTGATGTTTCTTTAAAGAGCGGAGGCTGTGTGTGTGTGTGTGTGTGTGTGTGTGTGTGTGTGTGTGTGTGTGTGTGTGTGTGTGTGTGTGTGTGTGTGGAGGTTTAGCACAGACTCTGAACATGTTCCTCTTATTTATTGTTCTGTTTGCAAATCGCAGCGCGTCCTGCTCCAGATATCAACCACAGTCATTCAGATGGGTCAGTCTCTTCAACGGAACAGTGGCACAGTCTCGTGTGAAAGGTCACTGCGTGGTGAACCTGCCTGCACGCGCGGTGAGGGGAAACGATGGAATAGAAGTGAATCTGTAAAGTGATTAAATGTGCATTCGTCCCCGTTAGAGGTGAAACTCCTGGTTTTCGCAGCCTCTGTGGCGCAGTACACTTCATATGCGCCATTCCACAAAGGCCAAAAAGCCCAGACTTGATAGAATTCCTCATACACACATGCACAGGCACAGGCAGGGTCGCTCCTCCAGCTCAGAGAGAGGCGCGCAACATATGGCACCAATGCCCAAGATCACAGCCCGATAACACGTTTCTTCCTGTCTCTCCCTTTCATTTCTTTTATACTTTTTTTTGTCTGTTCCCAAATTAAACCCTTGCAGGACTCGGGTCCGCCATGTGGCTCAGATACGAGGATTAACACCAGACAGGCTGTAATACATGCGTAATAAGAAGTGGTGGCGTTCACACCCACAGTTGGCGGATGAGAGAATCACGAGGCCAAAAATATCCAGTTCACACGTGTGAGGACGAGGCCTGTGTGTGTGTGTGTGTGTGTGTGTGTGTGTGTGTGTGTGTGTGTGTGTGTGTGCGTGTGTGTGTGTGAACCCCGCAGGACAGAACCGAGGCTCAAATCCAAAAACACGTCTCTGTATTTAAATAATAATATTAATAATGACAGTAATCTGAGAGTACAACGTTTCCCGTGAGGAGAATGCATGCGCGTGCACTTCAGGCAGCAGAGGTCAGTGCACGAGCATTGAATCTCGATGAACAGAGTACAGTTTGTGCAAAATTGGGGTTCATTTTTTTATTTTATTTTAGAACGTATTGAAATAAATGTATGTAATGTTCATATTGCGCGCGCACACACACACACTCACACACACACACACACACACACACACACACACACACACACACACACACACACACTGCTTTTTCTGTGTTCTAGGAGGAATGAGGTATTTTTGGTGTTTTGAGGTCCACCCCGAATAATAATAATAATAATAATAATAATAATAATAATAATAATAATAATAATAAAACACAATGGTCTCTTTTCCAGGGATTCCTGGAGAGCGACCTCACGTGCACGTGGCTCACGAACACATGGGGCTGCCAACTCCAACAGTTGCTGGACATTTACAGGATTCATTATTATTATTATTATTATTGTTATTATTTTAGGTTTTAATTAATACAATCTAAAGCAGATGTGATGTTCACAGTCACAAATAGTTTAATTAATTACATAATTATATTTTTAAGATGAGTAAAATTCAAAAGTGATTGGTCATTTGTGAAAATCCGTCCACATCATCTGCAACAGCGTGTGTGTGCCTAACTTTAACCTTTGCATAAAACACTAACCTTTTTTTTGCGTAAAAGTCGTGCGTAATTGTTTCCCGTCGATTCACAGCGTCTCAAAAAACATCGTAACTCGCCTGTGCAGATGATTATCAATCTCATAAGAAGGATCAATTTCTCCCCAGTCTGCTCTCGTGGATTATTCCCAATTAAAACTGCTGACGTCATGCACGTCTCGGCCAATGGCACAGCTCGATGGTGTTTGTTATAAAACATTAGATGCCTTGAGTGTTTTTTTTTTAAATGTAGTAAATGATGGATCAGACAAGTCATCGAGAAGAAGGAAAAAAGGAGGCCGCTGTAGATTTAACACGCTGTGCGTTTAACAGTCTGCATCGTGGATAAAAACCCAGATGACAAATATTGAAAGCACAGCCACGAATACGCCAGTGTTAATGAAAGGACTATTAATGATAATGGGGAAATAAGTGCAGGCTGCATGTAATTATCTCTCTCTCTCTCTTCCCCTCATTCACTCTCTCACTCTCTCACTCTATCCTGAATGGAAATCAGGAATTAAAAAAAAAGAAAGCCATAAAAATCAGCACAGACTGCAGCATCATTCTCCTCCAAACACTGTGAAGAGTTTAAAGTTAAATTCTGAATTTGTATAGGTCAAAGTACATGTATTTAAATGTAAATATATACACGTTTAAAATTATATATAACAAAACATGTTATTATGATTATTATCATTATTAATGCAGAAATGATGACAGGGAAATAATCTGACCATTAAGATCAAGATCTATTAAATTGTGCAATTTAAATACAATATATTATTTCTTCTGATTGAGGCTTTCGTGAAGCAAAATTAATATATATATATATTCTTTTTTAGTGTATGACTGCAACTGTGTGTGTGTGTGTGTGTGTGTGTGTGCAACAGTATATTCTAGGAGCTTAGGCATCTCTCTCTCTCTCTTTCCTCTTGAAGGGCCTCGCTTTGTCCAAAAAAAAGCTGGTTGACAAAGATCAGTGTCATGGTGATCGTTTCTTTCTAGGCAATTCCAATACATTTTAGGGAGGAATTTAAATACATGTGCACAGAAGCAGCAGCAGCAGAAGAAGAAGAAGAAGAAGAAGAAGGCCTGCAGCTGCTGAAGGAGAACAATGCCAGGAGGTTATTTAGGAGCATCTCTGCTAACTGTCTGCCATGTTGCCATTCTAGTGGTATAGTGTGTGTGCTGTGGACTGGGTGTGTGATGGAGGGCGAGAATGTTGTGTGTATGTGTGTGTGTGTCATTGTCGTTGTCCCTCAGTTTCACTCCATCTCGCTGTCCTCTGCTCTCAGGCAGAGGTGGGAGGTGCTGCTGGTGGTGGTGGTGCTGGTGGTGGTGGTGGTGGGGAGGAGTCTGCCACAACAGGGATCTGGGCACACGGAGCAGCTTTAATTAGAATGGAGCCTCGTGCCATGTGGCTGCATGGTGTGTGTGTGAGGGATTTGTTGTATTGTCTGCATAAGTGAAGCTGCTTTCGCCGTGTATTGAGCGAAATGTTTTTCTATTTAAGAAAAGGAACCGTTTTGTGCCATGAAATTGTACGAACGTGAGTTGCCGTAAATGTGAAGGTGCCTTTTTTTGTGCATTTCAGTATATAGTTGTGTGTCTTTGTGCACCGTACAAGGACATCCTATATCCTAAATCCGCCCCCCGCCCCCACGTCTGTGCTACGACACCAACCTCTGCTTTGGCATCACATATCGAGAGGAAGACAAACCGGTTTCATTTGTCGTCAAACTGCCAGGATTTTCTTTTAATTTAAAAACGCAGTTGTTGCCGTGGCGGGGGGCGGCGTTTGAAGCCATCTCTCGCCTTTGGAGTCGGTCAGCGGGTGAGGCGGGTGCGATATAGGGTGGGGCGCCCAGCCTTGGAAGGAAAGGTTGGTGCCATGGCCGGTTTGGACTGGTTTACCGACTTGTGTACTTTTTTTTTTTTATTATTGGTGCCTCTCGCTGATTGCTTGACTTTTTATATGGAGACATTACTCGCAGGCCAATCAAAGCTTTCACTGCACAAAGAGAGGTTTCCCATTGGCTGAGAGGACTTAGGGCGGGGTGAGCGGGGGCCACTATGTGACGTCACAAATGTAAGGGTCAGGACATGGCTGGAAGTAATAAAAAAAAAGGCCCCAAGCCAGAAGAGTAAGACCTTTGTTCGGAGTAGGTGGTAACTGCCATATGATGTCTTAATCCAGACTTACTTATCCCTCAAATCGTGTAAAAATCAGAGTGATGGAAACATGCGTTTATGTTTTATTAACCATTTTCTCCTCTGGTTATAGGTCAGAATGTGGCCCATGTTACTTCGCCTGCAGCTTGAGAGGATGGGTAGCCTTAGGGGTTGGCTGTTATCTTTGGTTATCTAGCTGTATGAGTGATGTACATTCTTCATAAAGCTAGATAACCGAAAGTAACAAGAATCCCATTACACTCCTGAAAAAGGCATCAGGACCCCCCCACCCCCATGTGTGCTTCCCTTAAAAACAAGAGAAAGAGAAGCACTGCAAAATCTGCTAAAAGAAGAGCAGTAAAAAAAAGAAAGGTGAAGAAAATGGACGACGTTTAGACGGACATGAAAGAGGAATGCAACAAAAGGTAAGGGTTCATGATTCCGCTCCGTGTGACTGTTCCATTATTATTGATTACATGTGTGAGTGGATGTGTGCGAGTGAACCTCAGACCACATGGTGTTTGCTCTTTACAAACACAGACGACTGTAACGGTGCAGCTCCCTGCAGCCAGAGGCAGTGATCCTTAGCAGTGCGGTTGGTGCAACAGGATCACTTTTAATCTAATAAGCCCCATGATCCTTGTGTGTGGGGCTGCACGCTGGGGCTTAGCCGCTGCATCACATCACATGGCAGGGAGTGACGGGCTCGCTGAAAAAAAGGCCCACACTGATTCACCAAAGACATGCGGACTTTGACAAGTCGTTTAACAAGTCGCTGTTTGCTAGCCGCGCTATTCACCCGTCCCCATAAATTTCAGCTCCACCGCCTGCGCCTGCCTCCTTCGCACCAGGAAAAGAAAATGCAATATAAAAAGAATGTGGGCCTTTTATATCATAGGAGATGCATACGGTGCTATGAATTATACATACACTCCAACTTGGATGGGGATTGTGTGAGTTAAGAACACTCCCTCCGAGTTAATCCAGGCTCCCAGTGCCCCGCCGGCACCTAAGTGAACAGACAAGAATTTGTTTGAGGCCAGTTTTGTTAAGTTAGCGGTTGTTGATCCCCCCACCCCCCTCCTTCCTACCTACTCCATTCTGCCTTTAGCATGAAAAGATGTTTGATTTAAGGTCTTGGCCGTTGTTTGATTTGACGTGACAGTTGGCTTGGTTGTGAATGGGCCGTAGCAAAGTCTCCATTGCACGAGGTGCTGCCATGTGGAAAGGCCTGATGGGATCTCACTGAATTCTCCTGTGTGTGTGCAATGGGGGGATGGGGGGTGGTAGTGGTCCAGGGGCAATCAAGCAGAAGGTGCCCACAGAGACGAGGTCCACGAGTGAGAGAAGGAGAACAATTTCAGCCTATAGGTTCCTTGCCCAGTCTCATGGTGAGGAGTAATTGGTCAATCAGATCCTCAGACTCAAGGTTCCTGATGGCTGATTGAAGGTGTGATTTATTTTCCGTCCATCAAAGCCAGAGGGTCACTCCTGCTGAGAGAGGCCACTAAGGATTGTTCCCAAGGTCTGAAGGCTTTGGAGCTACAAGACTTGCAATCGTAAAGCCTATTTCACATGGTGCTGTGCTTTCTCAACATGGTTCAGCGAAGGCATTTACCCTCAAGTTTGGGTATATTCACCTTGACGTGGTGCAAACTCTTAACAGTGGTGCACGGTTTATGTCAAATTCCTTCAAGCTTTTGTGTCAGACTCAACTGGCCCTGTCAACCTCTTCGAGCCCTGCAGTTGTGCCCGCCTGCCTGCTGCATTGCAGGTGCTCAGTGTGACATTTGAGCTTTGGACTCTGCTTGAAAGCGATGAGAGCGAGGGCCCTGACAGACAGTGACAGCTTCCTCCTGGGACAACAAAAGAGCTACCTGGTGCCGTCTTTGTCGAGGTGCTGCTAATATCACTGCCGTGTTTAATTGCGGTTACGAACATGACATCTGTTATTAGGGATAAATTGATCGAAGCAAGTGCAGACTTGCACAGGCAGATTTTAGAATTTGTAAAGTAACGAGCGGATGTTGTGCAGTGTAAAGAACTGTCTCGTTCAGCTCCTTCTCTTCTGTGTCAGTTTCAGAAGGGGGCGAATTGGGAAGTGAAGCCTGGGACAGATTGTGTTTATACCCTAAGCAGTGCCCTGGGAGACGCATGACATGGTGCAAATGCTTTGTGCCGGCACTGCATGTGGCACAGTTATATCGCTAACACTTCACACTGGGGACCCCAGAGTTAAGACTGTCCTGGCGTCTGCCTGCCTGGAAATGGCACAGAGATGGGAGAGTTCCTAAAAATCACCTCAGGGCCTGTGCGCTCTTCTTTTTCTGGGTCTCATGGCAGTGTCTGAAATAGAAAGAGGGCACTAAGAGGAAGAAAGCAGGGAGAGGAGTGCAGTGGAGGGAGAGGAGGGTGGGTTTGTCTTAGCTTTAATGCACTAGGCAAGCAGATTTAGACTCCAAGTGTCAAATAGAAAAACAGCCATTGTCGCCGGGTCCTATTTACCCCCCCACCAGTAGACTTTACAGTCAATAGAGCTAGTCCACTTGTCACCAAGGGACAATGCACCCCTTTGCCTCCCTTTCAGCTCTGCCAGGTCCAAGCAGCCAGACAGTTTTCTGAATAAGACCCAGTGACTCTTGCCCCCTTTTTTCTCTGCCTCTCTTTCTGTTGAAGGAACACACCAACAGGGTTTGGAAAATGGTTTCGCTGTTGGCCATGAGCAGAAGGCCAGACACTGTTATTTTCCACAACATTGGCATTCCCCCCACCCACCATACCCTCACAGAGACATGAATGTATCTGAAGCAGTCACAAAAGTCAATGGGCCTCCCAGGACAAAGGAGATTAAGTTTGGCAACTTAGCAGTAACAGGTGTACTCTGACTGTGCTCGGACCACACGGGGGGTGACTCTCGTTTTCTGACTCGTTGCTATGTGTTTTGAGGTGTGTGGAGATTTAGGCCTCATCCACTTTGAAACTTCCCCCTTGCTCTTTTCCATTCTTAAAAGGTTTTCTGTAAACGTGGCATCGTTTCAACAAATGTCTTTATCGGCGGGTGTATACAATCACAAAAAACAGAGAGGGAAAGAACCAAGCCAAGGGGACTAAAGAAATAAAAACAAAGTTATCATAATGCAAAAAGACCAAACAAACTCCAAAGATGAGAATATGAAGACACTGACGAAAGTGGACGCATTCGCATGTACAGCCAAAGTATTGGCTGTACATGAAAATGCAAGGGTGAATTTTTTGTTTTGTTTTTTACTCTACTACATTTTAAGGCTCCCAAAATACCAGTTCCATGTGGATAAAAAATGGAATGTGCAGGTAGGGTTAGATCTGGAGCTGTGCTCATCCAAAGGTAAACAATGTGGGCGCACAGAGGAAGAAAGAAAATATCAGAGGGGAGTATACGGCACAGCACCGAAGCAAGGGTACACGTTCACATTTGGAACGGAGACCGTGATGCTTTAAGAGGGGAAGTGTCTTTCAAAGCGATTGAGTGAAGCCTTTTCAGTCCACGCCATTAGTATTTTTAGGCACAATAAATTGAGCCATTCAGCAGCAGCACAAACAGAGCCACTCTCAGAACCAGAGCCAAACAGTGCATGCATTTGTTTGTTTCAGTTGTTAATAAAGCATTTACCGAGAGCCTCTGTCCTCAGGAAGAAAAAAAGAGCCCATTCTGGTAAAATGACTTGGCAAAGCAGCTGATGGAGGGTCTGTTCAGACTGAAGCTGTTCCCGCTCCTATTGTCTCGCTCTCTCTCACACACCTACGAGTCCGGAGTGAGCACACAATTTCATTGTTGCGTGAGCTGTTAATATCAGAGGCTCGACAATGGAGCCCATTCGCCATATTTGCATACGGCACTTTTCCAACAAGGACCTGGAGAGGGCTTGAAAGCTGGCCCACTCCAGTGCCAATGGCAAAAAATGTCAAGTGCCAATTAGGAGAGGTTTGCCACCATTCAGCAGCACCCCACCCACCACTGTAGTCCTTCCCCTCTCTGCTCACACGCCACAACTCTCTCACACTCCGAGTCACCCCTGTTTTTACCACCTTATTCCAATTTCAGACGCAGCCTTCCCCTGCTGACACCGGGAGACAAAAGCTGGCTCCCTCCTCTGCCAGATTCAGAGTGTTAGCAAAATGAGACAGTTGTGCTCCGCGCGCCGATTAGTCAGCTTTCTTTGTTGATTCCTTTGAATAGAAGGGTTCAGGAACTATGTTACTAAACCTGTGAGACACAGACTCTCCTCCTGCTTGTGAATACTGATTTCAGTCAGCTGGGCACATTGTGTCGCTCTGGGTTTAGACTTTTCAGGTTTCCACGGGGAAAACGTACGTCATTGATGGAGCATTTTTGATGAAGGAGATGCAGGAAAAAACAAAACAAAACTGATATTCACAGCCTCATGATGATGATTTACTCTAAGTTAGTCCTGCTTATCATTTTTGCACTGATGCACACACAGAATATTGAGCAGCCTATTATCACAACGGCTCTCAGAGACTATTTAAACTGAGAGCACCAGCTTTGAGTCAGCTGTTACGGCTAATACGAAACATTACAGTCGGATTTAGTGGAGCTACGTCAAATCCAAGTTAGCTTAACCGGTGTGTGTCAGTCGTGAGTGAGCAGCTGTTATTCTTTCCACTAACGCTCAACTGTAACCATGTGACAGGAATGTCGAGCCATCGTCATTGGTGACCCTGAAATCAAGCAATGTTGAGTATTCAGTGGGAACAAAAGGTAAAATATAGTATCCTGTGGAATGACAAGAACACAGGAAATTAAATAAAATATTTATTAAAAAAAACACATTAATCAAAGGTAAACGAAGTGGGCTGCCGATGTGGTGAACAGAGCATTTACCTAACTTACCGCCTCCTGCCACTCAAAAGGATTTTTCTCTTGTCCCTTTCTCTCGTTCATTCTTTCATTCAATCTCTGTGTCTAGTTTTTTTTTTCCTTTCCCACCCTTGATTCTCAGATGGTTGGATCTGATTTGCATACATTTGCATAATGAAAGTCATTTGCATGCTCAGGGGCAGACTGTACCATGAGAACAGACATGAAAAGGTGTGTGTGTGTGTGTGTGTGTGTGTGCGCGGCTCCTGTTCATATGCTACCACAAACTATACATGTGTGTTTAAATGGATAAATCGGGTTTTTAAAGATTTTTCCCTCGTGCCCCCTCTGATTTTCTGTACCTTGTTTCTGTGCAGGCTACCACCACCAGACCAGTGAAGGAGAGCTGGCAAAAAGGAGACTGAAAAACACAGGGGGGTGGGGGGTGGTTGCTGTTGATTCTGCCCTCCCTCTCTCTTCGCCCTCCTCTGCATCCCCCTCCCCTCCTCCTCAGCTCCATCCTCAGCAGAGTGCCCTTTTTCCTGTACAGCAAGACGCAGCCTGCGCCACCATCTTAGAGCAACGCTGGCATGAAATGGAAGTGGGAAGACCAGCGAGTGCAGGTAAAACGCCAAACACACTGTGCCCGCCGCTCTGCATCTTTCCACTGGCGACATCCCGACCCTCCATCCTCTTTTTTTTTTTACATCCCTGTGCCCTTGCCCCTCGTCTCCAGCGGTACACAGCCTCCGCTTTAATCACCACGGATGTGTTTGTTAATTGCATGATTCGCAAGATGCGCTGATGGGTGTGGAGGGGAGGGCGAGTGGATGTAGGCGGGGTATGTTTTGTGTTTGTGTACACATTAAATCACTCTGCTCTCAATGCATCTCTCTGGAGGCTTTCAGTGGGCATCTGTCCTCCGAATGTTTTCTCTCCCCGTTTGGGAATTCTCATGCCATCCTCATGCGGGTGCCCCCCGTCATGGCGGCGGCTGCCATTTTGGAGATAAAATGCAAACAGTGCCTGATGGACAATGCAGAGACCCATCCATCTGCTATCACAATGTCAAGATTAAAAAAATTGGTAAAACTTTAGATAAGGGAACACATATTCACCATGGTGCTTACTAACATGTTTTGGGTCACCTATATAATTTTTGTCGTGTTTTCCATTAAAAGTCACACTTTTATTCATCAAAAGTGTTGAAAAATGAATAGAAAATATAGTCAAGACATTGACAAGATTAGAAATAATGATTTTTATCCAAAATAATAATTTTGCCCTTTCGTCAGAGAACCAGCAAATCTGTTTTCAGCTGTGCTAACATCATTGCACAATGGTTTTCAAGGGTTTTCTAATCATCCAATAGCCTTCTTACGACATTAGCAAACACAATGTACCATTAGAACACTGGAAATGGGCCTCGATACACCTATGTACATATTCCATTAAAAACCAGACGTTTGCAGCTAGAATAGTCGTTTACCACATTAACAATTTATAGAGTGTATTTATGATCCATTAAATGTTATATTCACTGAAAAAAATGCTTTTCCTTCAAAAATAAAAAGTAGCATACTAGCCCTTTATTAGTAAATAATAAGCACATATTAACACCTTATGTAGGAATAATCTTAATTCATGTGGTAATAGAGGTAGAATAAGATTATGTAGAATAAGGTGTTACTATGTGCTTAATGATTACTAATAAAGGGCTAGTATGCTACTTATATATGTTAATAAGCACCTAGTTAATGGTGAATATGTGTTCCCTAATCTAAAGTGTTACCAAACCTTTCGCTTCAGATTTTTACATGAGGCCAAAAGAAATGTTGAGGTCGAGTGAAACCACGATTCTCATACAGAGACACTGCAGTCTTAAACACAGCAGCAGCAGAGAGGGAACAATGTAGAAAAGTCAAGAAGTGAGAAAATGGGACCTCGACAGACAGAGTCCCAGCACTGGAAAGTCTGTCTCTCATCAGAGGAGTTGGAGGGCAGTCGGTGCTTAGACAAGTTGAGTGTTGTTTTCCCTGAGCGAGCTCGTCGCTGTCGTACTGCGGCATTATTTCAGCTCCAAACTTTACTTTAACCAAAACTACAATAAGTGTCCCCTGGTCAAGGCCCCACCTTGTTTACGAGAGAAACTGCTAATGCTAGCCTACAGGAAAGTGCCAGTCCACAAAACTGCTGATATTCCCCATTGGGTCAAGGTGAGAAAAGAGTATGAGATCACTGTCAGTGTTTGATGGTCCAACTCCGTTGTGACTTGACAAAGAAAATAAATTGGCTAAAGTTTGAAAGTGTTAAACCTCACTCAGACACCAATTTCCCAGATTTACAAAGTAGGAAACCCACGGCGATGCTAGCTCTCCTAATGAGGTCATGCCAGGCTTTCGGTTTTTCAATTTTGGACGGTGCAGCTTTTAGACACGGAGGCGTCGCTTGGCTTTCCCGAGAAGTTCTGCGGTAACTGTGTCAAATCCAAGGCGCACTAATCACAACCAGGCCTCCACAAACAGGTGGTAGATTGAGCAAATCAGGGTCAGGGTCGTTCTCAATTTACTGTGTAAATTATGCAGAGCCCAAAACAATACAAACAGTAGACAGTGGAGTGGCTGGCGTTGGCTAATGAGATGATGAGAAAGCCTGGGAGGGCTGGGAGCTGGTCGAGGTAAAGGGGGTGGGCACGGCCGGCAGCTTCTGTCTGGAGATGTGTGTGTGCGTGTGTGTCTTGTGTGTGAGGGTCTAGAGGAGCTCAGACACAGTCCTGTCTGCACAAACCCCACCATCAGAGCACTGCAGAGGGGAGGGGAGTGTTAGCAGGCAGCTGGGGCACCCTGCCCCCATTGCAGCGACAAGAGCACCAGCCTTGGGAACCTCTGTGGCAGGGGTCCCCCACAACCCTGGCACATAGGGGCCCCCCAAAAGTCTGGCTTCAAACCCCCCATCGCCACCATCCCTTCCTCCCTCTTGTCTCAACCACCACCACTCCTCCCACTCTGATGTGAGGCTGGGGGCCTGGGAAGGACTTCAAGTTCATGGCCAGACCTCCTATTGAGCTGACAGCCTGACTGTTTGCTCAATTCGGCTCCCTATTCAGGGCCAAGCTGGAGGAGGGAGTGCAGAGAAAGAGACTGGAGGATCGGAGGGTGGGGGGTGCTGCGAGATGGGACACGGTAGCACTGTTATAGCTATTCATTCGGCAGGGGGAGACGAGTAAAGAGTGAGGGAGCGAGTGAAGAGGAATCAGGGGTTTGAGTCAGTGTGCATAAATAAAGAAAAAGAGTGTGGAATCCAGGCTCAAAGTTTGCTTTGAGCAGTGTGCTCCACTCTCATACTCTTTTACACTCTTAATTACTGGCGCCTTCCACTTTTCTCTCTCACTAAACCCCTCCTTCCTCATCCCCATCACACGCACGTGTGCTCCTGAACACACACACATGCACACGCAAAATCCCAATCATTCTCATCATCCCCTGGGTTTATTAGGCCACATGCTGGGGCTGTAAATTCACCATTAACGAGTGTATTCACTGTCGTCCTCTTAACAAAACAAGACCATGATGCCAATAACTCAAAGCGACACCAATGCCCAAAACTGCCTTTTATGCCAACCTCGCCCATATCCCCCCCCCCCCACCACTGTCTCCGTTCCCAGGCCGAGTGCACCTTCTTTGAACAACGCTGCTAAACGCCAAGGCTAACGTACCTTACACTTGCTATTAGCGTTAACTGCGGGATATTATCGGTTGTTGATAATGCGCCGCTGCGTTATCGGCTCACCATGCACTCGGTGAACCTGCCGTAATATTTTAAGTTGCGTGTCTGAGCTGCTTGAAAATGGAACAAATAAAAGGGTACTAGCTAGCTTAAGGCACGTCACATGCTTAATCTTTGTATTAGCAGCTCGTAGCGTACCAGGCTCCGGTTAAGGCCTTTCAACTTCAGCCTCAATCCCCTCAGCTGCTGCAGGGAGCTGTGGCCAGATTTTGGGACTTGCAGTGGGTTATTTTCCACTGAGGATGAGGTGTCTACAAATTATGATTCACAGCCAAGGGTCGCAGATGATTGTTTTGACATTCGCATGATTGGCTTCACCGCATGTTTTCGACTCCCTCTGGGGAATCGAAAAACGTTTTTGTCATGTCTCGTGCGAGTAGCAGCAGCGAGGAAGACACGGATACTGTGGTGCTGTGTCGCATCATAAAAAACACCGTCTCTGCACGGTTTTTAACGTGGTTTCCGTGAAGATGGTGGATGGTGTTGTGGGCGCATTTTTAAGACAAAAGGTTTAATGTTGTTGTTGTCTTTTTTGCAGGTGATTGTCGTCAGTGCCGGAGCAGAAATCTAGAGCAGAAAATGGAAGGGCAGCTCGAGGGAGTTGAAAAGGGCTAAAGACACCTGAGCGTGACCTCTGACCTCTGACCACCTCTCGATCTGCAGCACTGGTTTTGTACCCGATTCAACCCCGAAACAGTCAAGCTGGACCGACTGAAGACAAACATGGACTGTGCGGATGAACTGGTGCATAATCAAGACCTCTTTCATGAACAATATGACGTTATCGCGTAAACGTCAACAGATATAGGCTCCACCAACTGCGGGTCACGTTTGTTGAGCTGCAGCCCCATGTTTTGCGTTTGATTTGTTTTGTTATAGTTGCTAGGACTCGAAGACACGTGAATGTGAGACCCACGGCAGCAGTGAATAAAACTGCACTGCGATTGGACAGCTCCGTGTGTCTGCCGACACAATGGCGAAGGAGTGAGCTGTCGTCTTTACACTCTATGCAACTGTTTTATCTTCTTTCTTTGTCCTTTCTTGTCGTCCTGAATGCCAGTTGTGCGTAGCCCCTTTTATCCATCCTTTTTTTTTTATTTTTTAAAGGAGCCTACACCCTCGGTGTTAATATGCTGATGCAGGAGTTACAGTCAGTGTGTGACAGATGACAGTACGCCGCTCAGTTTCATCAGCGGATGTTCTGAATCTAATATTTGCCACAGTTTGAGTAAATGTGGACTCACACATTTAATATTCCTGATGGCAGGAGTGTATTTGATCAGCGGGGAGTTGCTGAGCAGGGCTTGTGGCTCTGTGTGTGTGTACAGCACACGCCACACTATTAAAACCGTCCCAGCAGGCTTTGCGGCAAGACGTTTTCTGCTTTATAGCAAGTCACCTGCTGCACTGTAATGATACATGTATGGGTGGAAGCACGTCGACTTCACACACTGACTTAATTTCCTGTCCTTGACATTAACACATATACACACACACACATATGCAATAAACCAAGTGCTATCACAGCTTAATTCATTCTATATTCATTTTCAGGAAGTGGCAATTTCTCTATATAACGACTGATAATCTATGCAAATCTTTTTAAATATTACTTTAAACAATCAATGTCTATGCAGAGCTTTTGCAATTGATAAAAGAGACAGTTTCTTGGCCTAATTCAGAAAATGTATTCTTTTGATAATCATGCACATCCCAGTGCTCGAGACAATTACTTATCTGCCTGGATAAGCTTGAAATTATGTTTTTAATCTCTAGCAAGAGTCCCTCCTCTGATATCAGTCCAATGGCATGAAAAGTGTGAATTGTAGCCTATTGAATGTACTTAGGGCTGCAACTAATGATTATTTTCAGAATCAATTAATCTGTCAATTATTTTCCGGAGTAAATCAACTACTTCTGTCTGTGAAATGTTGAATATGTGAATTGGTGTTTACCAAATCTGGTAAATGGTCTTGTTTTATTAACATTTTAGGTATGGAAAGAATCAGAAAGCAATCATTTAGTAATGGATTAATAACCGTTGCAGCCCTAATTGTTCTTAATCTCTTCTTTTCCTTAAATGTTGTATCTGTGTCAGAAATGTTTGTGTGATGCAGTCTGATCACTGTGGATTCACCGTGTGTGCCTTCTCCATGGAAAACTGTGTTGGAATAGTAATAAATTTGTTTACATTGAAAACAGTGCAAAAGTGGACGTTGTGTGCGTGATTTTGTGAGTTCGATGTCGCGCGTGTGATTCTGGTTCAGTTACTGATGAGCGAGCGAGAGAGATCGTTGATGTTGGAGTGCCATCAAAGAAATCTCCGAGTGTGTTGCAGTAAATGCAGTAAACATCCGTTTTAATGGGAAACTGATAGTTTAAAATTGAATCATCATTTTCCTCAGTGTCTGTAATACACACACTCTGTTCCCCAGTGTTCAATGCTTGGATGAGCATTTCTATATGGATGAATACTGTAAATGGATATCAAAAAACCTGGATGCAGCCATAGGAGAAGATTTTTGTGTCCAGGTAACAAGATTTATGTGTATAGCATATACTTTGAGGTCCATTCATTTACTGTGTGAATGTAAAAAAAAGAATAATAATAATCCCACATTTTGATTATTTAGTTGAACAAAAGACCAAATTAAACGGAGGTAGAGATGAGATCACGTAGGAACGAATGCATGTGAAGACAGAGAGGACGGAGCTGTGTGGACACAACGTGTTTAGTTGCAATCCAGCTCCAACACGATGTTACAGCCAAATGAAAAGATTATCATAATTACTCTGAGATCAAACCAGGTTCACAACACCATCGGGGATGTGGGTTTATTTTCTGCAGCACGGGAGACAGACAGCAGAGCGCCATCCGGCTTTAATGTAAAACTAATCAGCAGAGAAAGCTCTCTATAGTCACCAGCAAAAAAAAACACAAACTCATAAGGAATAAGCCCAAATTAATCTACACACATCATTAACCTGCTGTTATTGTGGATTTAAAGAAAACAAAGAGTACAGCAGCAGCAGCAGCAGCAGCAGCGTTCTCCTCCTCCATGACTGTGGCGTGCAGGCCACGGTGAGCCGAGCTCAACACTTCCCCACCGAGATTCGCTGTCTGACACCACATATGGCAAATGCGCCAACACCGACATATGGGCCCCCTCACAATTCATTAGCATTGTCATGTAAAAGAGGCTAATCCCACAGTAAAACAAATGAAATGTAACCCCCGTACAGTACAGGTGGATCACACAGACCTTTTCATTTATCCCACCCTTTTTTTTTATGAAGTCTTGTGTAATTCAATGAAAGAGGTTTTTGTTTTTTTTACGTGGCTACGACGCAGCCCCTTGGGCGCCCGCAGCCGCGCCGCGGAGCAGCGGAGGCTTTACAAGCCACTCTGCACTTGTTTACAGCCGCACTGCGCCGTCGAAATGAGCTGTAGTACATACATAAACAGCAGCGCCATGTAAATATTACAGTTCCCTTATTAACCAAGGGAAGCCTGCAATTACATTATGTCCCAGACATTAGCATCAGGGAAGTGAGCGCCGTTCTCTCTCCGTGGCAACTGCTCTCGCCCTCCATGTTCCTTGGCGGCGTTACGGCCCTCATAATCTGATTCACTGTTTTTGTCACGCTGCCAAGTGGCACGTTGTATTAGCTGAGCGCTGTGGGCCTTAATGAACTGAGTGCCAATGTTAAGTACATTAGAGCAGGCTGGAGTGATGGCGTACAACCAGGCTGTCATTTGCAGCCATGTTTGATCACCGTCGGAGTTATAGCTGCTGGCGCTCAAAGGATTTATCAGACAAAAACAAACAAACACGCCTCCATTTTCCTCGATGGATTGAACATGTAGATGAAAAAAAGGGATCTCTTGTGCGTAAGATGCGGACTCCTTTTTTTTTTTACATTAAACACAAAATGGCTGCTTGCTTCATCAGATTACGAGCCTGGAGGAATCAGATTCCAAGATGGCGGCGTGGGGAGGGCGTTAACGACGGTTGGTTAAGAGTGGATCATTAGAGAAGAAAGCTGCACATGCAGCGATGGATGTTTGATTGACAATTACACAAGGCCTGATGGCGTGGTGGTGGGGGCGGGGGTAAGGGAGCATCCGAAAGTGCGAAATGGCGGGTTTTGGTTCACGTCCAAGGTTCTTCGAACTCGGGTGCTGCTCCTTTCACGAGTTGCTCAGAATGGTCATTGGTATGCAGGAATGTCTCCCCCAGGAGGCCTTTCTGTGCGATTCTGGAGGGAAACGTGTGAGTGACTGGTCACCGGGATAGAGGATGTGTGTGTGTGTGTGTGTGTGTGTGTGTGTGTGTGTGTGAGGATACAACCAGAGCCAAGAAAATGTGGGCACCTGTCCAGATCTGTCTGCCTCTGTATGCCGCCGCCGCACGTTAGCAGAGACAAAATGGGTTGGGATGTGGTGAAGACAACCTGACAAATGTTCTAGTTTTAATAAAGATGGATGATTAGTAAAGACCAGTCAGTGTCTGTGTGTGTGTGAAGATACATTTTACCTCTTTTTAGTTGTGATTTTTTTTTAATCCATTCACTGGGGACACGGCTGTTCCACTTTAATGACTCGCAGGGTAAATTATAAATGATCATCATTTTGGAAATGAAGCTCAGAGACTGGGCTGGGCTCAGCGCGGTGGTGCTCTCAGGTGTTATCTGGCAGTTTGGGAAAAAGATTTTATAGTACATGAACAGCAAGGATAGATAAAAAGAAAGATAGATAAACGTACGATTCTCCAGCTTGACCATCTGATAAGGTATCTGCTCACGTGGCGACGAATTGTGATGCCGTGTGTCGCAGCGCACAGGAGCTTTGAAGCTCCTGTGCGCTTCTCTGAGCTTTAAACCACAGAAAAGAACACACATTAGTTTGGACATTTTCATAAATTTCGGGAACAATAATCAGGGATGGAAATTAAAATCCAGTCAGCATAAAATGATTATGCTGTAAAGTTATATGATAGATAGATAGATAA